>NC_041353.1:10076849-10376849 GCF_004354835.1 Perca flavescens | reverse complement strand
ATGTGTCCTCTTTTCCAAAACATAGCAATAAAGAGTTATTGATGGTAGATATTGCAGTTTAAACAGAGCTTATCTCTGGATCTGTTAGTCTATTGATAGTTCAAAGGACCTCGTGGCCAGAACAAGCTGCCTGACCACAAGGCAATAAGGTCACACTGAAACGTAAATCTAAATAGGGAAATTAGAAGGTCATGAAGTAGGCCTATATATATGTTCTGACCTACTAATCAAATAACTGCAAGACATGTTAATGCCACGAGATGGAGCCAGATGCTAACACAGAAAGAATAGAATTTGACTACTTCACTATGTGGAGCACTTTGATGAATGTGTATAATTAAACATGTATTGATTCAGTTGTAAAAGTGGTAGATATGTCATTTCTATGAATTCCTGTGGATTTGATGTCTTGTAAAGTGACTTGGGCCTCATGGTGTTCATAATTCTAAGTTTAAATCCACGCCTGGAGAAATGTTTAGAATTAGATAAAGTCATTTAGCAAAATGTCATACATTCCAGGAAATCATTATAGTCATGATCGTCATTATAATTACCTTTTTTGTCAGCTGTCCACGTTCTTCAAACCACTCAGATGTACTTAAGCAGTGATCCCGCAAACCATTTCCAGAAAATGTGATCCCTCCAAAACTGCCTTCATGACATTCATACGTGGAAGTCTCAGAATTTCCTCCAAATCACTAGTGACAAGATCCCTTATTCTCAAATTATAGGAACACTGTCTCATTCTGTAACCCCATTGTAGGAATCCTGGTATCACCTTTGACAGCAGTTAACATAAACACATCCTGTTTACTAACTGTATATTTCAAAGATTGGCAATTTCTATCTACCAAGTAGTGCTATTTAAATACACTTCACTTGCTTTACCAGATACCTGGAAACTGTTATTGCCACCTTCATCCAGTAGTGGAAGAAGTATTCACATATTTTACTTAAGTAAATGTAGATATTCCACAATTTAAAAAAACACTTTGGTACAAGTAAAAGTTCTGCATTAAAAACCTTACTTAAAAGTATAGGTTTTATATAGCTAGCTGCAAAGTCAATATAATCTACAGCTATCAGATAAAAAGTAAAGTAAAAAGTACCATATTTTCATATGTAGCGTAAAATTACAATACTCGGGTAAAGTAGGCTACCTCAGAATTGTATGTAAGTACAGTGTTTAGATAAATGTACCTTACACCTTGTCCAAATAGCTTTTTATTAGGTGTAATGTGTTTAACTAACATTGTTTTATCTGTGTTTATTTTTTATTTGTCTTATGGTAAAGAACATAACTGTTTTTGTGCTATATAAATAAAGTTTATTACATCATTAAATATTTAAATGCCTTGTCTTTTTCCATTTCAGTTATTTACATCAAACTTGCCATTTGATCCTGAGATGCTGACTGCAATATCTGATGTTCGCAGTTGTTTTAGATCATTTTAACCAGGAAATTCCATCTTAGCTGCTGGAAACATCCTGATGTGTCACGTTGTCTACGTCTAGATTTAGATGGCTCAGTGGGAACAAGGAATATCTTCCACCAAACCATGCATACTGGCACAGAAATACAAGGTACATCATCAACCTTTTTCAAGAGTGTATTTTATCCCCGGTGTATCCTTTAACTCTTCTAACCTCTAGTTTTCCTCTTTGAAATCCCCTTAAGTAGCTTTAAGGTTCTAAAAATCATCTTATTGCACTCTTAACAGCATCTGCTGCCAACAGCATCACACACTTATTATTTATTTGCTTGTTTTAACTCTTGTTTCGAGCTATAGTGTTTACACTGAGTGAGATATTCAAACCTACGTTTTTCTTTTATGGCTGCACCATTCCATCAAATAGAAAAATATTCTTGTGCATAATTTTATACACATCCCCGTAATTCAGCCTGATGCATTTGGTATTATTACTAACTTTGAGATTTCCACTCAAATTTAAAATAAAAGTATGAGGTTTTCAATGAAGCCTGGCTGCACACCCCAATTTACAGATTTATGTTTTTTTGCATTAAGCTTAGAAGTGTGTTAGATTTTTCATTGTGGCTATAAAAACCACACAAAAAGTTCATCTCAGTGCAGCTTGCTGTAAGAAGGCTGTCATGACAGTGTTTTGTGTGTAGGTGACTTTAAAATGCCTGTCATAGTTGTGATCAGGTCTTTCCATTCTTTCACACAGAGGCAGCAGAGGCAGTTTTAGGTCATCGCATTCACTCACTTTCTCTTTTTCTGGATCTATTTTCCGCAGCCATTTGCACTTTCCCCCACCGAAAAAACACACACACACACACACACACACACACACACACACACACACACACACACACACACACACACACACACACACACACACACACGCTGACACGCACATTACCTTATATTTTCCAGTACTCCTGTTCATGTTTGACCTTCAGTATGAGTGCAGTAAGTTTCTACTATAGTATTAGAATTTATTTTGGGGTTTGTTTCTATTTACAAGCACATTACTATCCCAGTTGTGACTGGTTTTATCCTGGTTATGTGTTGTGCATGTAAATAGAATATCCTTGTTTCAGAATCCTGTATAAGGGTCTAACCTGGTTTGGAGAAACCTTCTGGCTGTACTCCGTTAAACTAGGACACTGGCATGAAAACCCCTCATCCAGGTTTCTGATCTGGTCTCCCGTCTGTGCAAGTGCCTCCTCAACCCAATATGTCAATTAAACAAAATATTCAATAATAAGCAATGCAATGAGGATCTTTTGCTTAATTGCGCTATGTTTACACATAGTCATTTAATCAACTGTAAATATAAAAATCTTTATTAGTCCAGCTTTAATTTCAAAGGTGTGGCTACCAATTTTATTTTGTGTGCAAACCTGTGTGTGCGACAGAAAAAGCCAGAGCTTTTCTTTGCCTGGCTCAGCATGATCACTTTCAGGCTCAGTTGGGCAGAAAAATGTTTAAGTCCCACAAAAACACAACCCTCAGCCTGGAGGCCATGCGACTGTGTTACCCTCAGCTCCAGCAACCCCTCTCCACCCTATATCCCTTATCCCCATCTTACGCCAACCTCTTAAACAACCCCCCTTATCCCTGCTGATTCTCTATACATTCCCCTCATCAAAACTTTCTCTCTCCCAGGAAAATAAAGCCTCAATCACTCTCTTTGCCCCCCCCTCCCGTAAAGCTCCAAGGCCCTCTCACCCGTCTTCCCCTCTCAGCACCTCAGACCACCCCAATATTGCTGTCACACAAACCCCCTGCCTTTCCTTTTTGCATTGTTTCACCATGGCCCCTATTGTCTGAGCAAAGAGAGAAAGTTGGGAGAGAAGAAAAAGAGGGGAGGAGGGGAGAATGTGCCCTCTCTGTTCTCTGGGCAGGAGGGGGTCCACCCACATCAGGGTGTGGAAATTCCGTTGCCGCTTCCTGCTTTTTCTCCCAGTCTTTCCCTTTTAATCCACTCACTCATCTCTGTCAGATTTCCTCCTGGCATCATGTGCCTTCCTAACTCTTCACGCATAGGATGAAATTACACCAAGCATGTCTGAGGCATTAAATCACACACATGTTTTACTTTTAACTTGAGTTTTAGAAGCATGTGACAACAATGTCAACTGAGGCTAAATGACCACAGCAAAACCATCAAAAATACAGGTATTGGTATTTTTTTGTAACTCAAACTACAGTGTAAGGAGTGGAGAATATAACTGTTACTCATGCTTGGAACGAAGGCGTAGCAAATCGTAATGAACCAAGAGCAAAACAGTGCGGAGTTGTGCTTTAATCCAGCAGTTTTTTTTTTCAATCAAATGTGTTTTTGGCTCATCCTGAACATGAAAACTGTAAACTGTGAAGCTAAAGAGGAGTCTGTCTGACTTTTGGTTTCAATACCTGACTTGCTAATAACTGTACATTGTGAAACTTGATGATGCATTCATTTAGAACCATATGTGTCTGGTCACTCAGTGAATCTAATGGCGTTTTTCCATTACATGGTACCTGCTCGACTCGCCTCGAACTCTACTCGACTCTACTCGCCTCGACTCGCTGTGCATCCGTTTTCCATTGCAGATTTTAGTATCGCCTCAGCGTGGCTGGTTGTCATAGCGACTGCCGTGGGCGTGGCTTAGTAACTTGCTTTTCCCATTGACATATCCCCGATGCATTTCCTGGTTCTCCGTCTCCGTAAACAACATGATATCAAAGAGATAGTTAACGTTTACTGCTCCAGATTTCCCACCGTGGTCACATATATATGACTCTAGAGTCGCTACTCGCTTTGTTTCTCTCACATATATATGACTCTAGAGTCGCTACTCGCTGCGGAGATAATCGCCGTCACTCTCTCACTTCTCCCTCGCTCACTAGCTCCCCACACACACATACGGCGACTCGACACACACACACATCACACATGCACACACCAGCGCACCAGTATAACCATCAGGCCACTTGTATGCTACGGAGAAAGCTCTGCGTGGAGCCTCCGGCAGCAAAAAAACACCGCTGGCTAAACTATTTAAAAATGCCGTCTCTCGCTAGCAATGCAGTGATCAGTGACGCTTCTTTCCGACCAATCAGCAGCCTGCAGGGTTTCACGTCACCTTCTCGGCTCGCCTCAGCTTGCTTGGAACCTCGACTGAGCAGGTACTAAAAAAAGTACCTGTTAGCAGGTACCAGGTACTTTTTTTCGTAATGGAAAACCAAAAAAGGCGAGTAGAGTCGAGGCGAGGCGAGTAGGTACCATGTAATGCAAAAGCGCCATAAGCCCAATATCCACTCTGCTTCTAGCTCTAGTTTGGTCTCCACCATCTCCTTTAGCTCTCTAGTTGCTAATTTTGTTTGCCGTTTGATGTGGTGCAGGTAATGTACAGTGGTGTAGAGCTATTTTACTAAAAACACATGGTTACTTAATCCATTATTGACATAAAATATTGATAACAGCTGCTTTTTATATATATATATATATATATATATATGTATACAGTTTCCTCAAAACCTCCCAAAGGAAGCGGCGTTAAGTCTCACATAGCACTGGGCATGTTCATCCACCATTTCTTTATCTTTGTCGTCTTTTCCATCACACTCTACCTTCTATCCATCTCCAGCCATATTTCACCCTTCTCCACATGAGGGTTGTGATTTGCATTCATTACGTGCTTAGAAGCTGTTGTAGTTTATGTGCGACACCTGTCGTCTGAGGGAGGAGCTTTTCTTTATCCCATCAATCTTCCTTGTTGGTATGGAAACCACGTTAAATCCCCAGTAGGTGCACTGAGCTGATGTATTAAACATACAGCCATTGATTACAGATGGCAAGCCAACATCTTACTGGACCCACATGCACCAATATCCCATTTGGAAGCTCTAGCTGTCATTTTGTGTTTTTAAACAATCTGCTATATTGTTAATTTGGGTGCACCATGGGCACGGAGAGTACTGGTTTCTGATGGCAGGTATCAGGTAAAATTCTATAACAGGGCATGCAAGTCTTGCAAGATATATGAGACTGCAGGTATCAGTACTTCTGCTTCATGACACAGCTTTAAACTTAATCTCATGGTTCAGTCTTTTGGCTCTCATCAGTTTAGTTTTCCTAAATGCATCTTTAAATTGAGCTCTCATAGTCACAATTGCTTCATAAAAGGCATGTACTTTAGTATCGTGAGTAGTCTATGGTGATAGCAAATTGATGATGGCACATTATTTATTCCAGAGGATTTTCTCTATATCTCTTAAGGAAATACAGATGATTTGTCCATCAAGGTCATCTACGATCCTCATCTAACAGCCGTATTAAATCTGCAGGGAAAGCTGTCTGAGAACACATTCATAAAAACACATGACAACTTACAAACGCATGCACACACACACGGATGCGCGCGTGCACACACACACACACACACACACACACACACACACACACACACACACACACTTTGTTGAGCTTAAAGCAATGTACCAGCAGGAGTGGGGTTTAAAACACACATGAACATTGTGTGTTACCAAGTGTGTGTATTGGATTTCTCCCCCAGTCAGATTGTCTGCATGGATTTTTTCAAAAGTCACATTTATATTGTTACTGCTGCCGTTCCATATATTACTAAGACCTAGATTAATGGCACACCTCAGTCTGTTTTTACTTCAGTATATAAAACGTGAAACATCATTAACAAATATTCATAGATGTTAACATATGGTGGCTCAAAGACATGCTTTCTTTAATGAAAGCAGAAGTTAAAAAAACCTTTTTAGCTAAAGTTTTGGGGAGATTTGGCATCTTGACCTTGCTGCCACTATAAAAAGACACCAGAAGGGCTCTAGGCAGGGTCAGTATAGATGGCATAGCCAATTTACTATTGATAGAGTCCATTGTTTTTTTTGTTTTTTTCAAGACAAAGAAACTTTCTTTGACCTCACAATCAGCCATTGTCTGGCACTTTCCGTTTGCTGGAGATAGCGACTGTACAACGAGAGGACGTCAGTCACACACACACACACACACACACACACACACACACACACACACACAATTCTTAGTATTCTTTGGGGGACGGCGATCTGCTTCACTGTGTCCTCAAGACGCCAACCAGACCTGAGAAAGCACGACAAGTCCCTTTAACACACTGAAGTCCACTGCCATTAGTCACACTGATAACACAGGAATATGTGTAAAAGTGCATGATACGGTCCACAGAGGTTATCTTCTATTAGAAGTGGAAATTTTCTCAGTATTACAGTGGGATACTGGAGCTTCTTTGATGGAGTATAAGCTAAATAACCTCACAGCAGGGAAAAAGAAGTTGAAATAAATAATCTATTGTCAATTAGAGCTGCAACTAACAATTATTTCCTTGATTATTTTCGCTACTAATTGATAAAATGTCACAGAACGGTGAGAAACGTTACGTCTTCAGGTGACTTGTTTTGTCCAACCAACGGTCCAAAACCCAAAGATATTCAATTGCAATGATATGAAAAAAGTAGCAAATGCTCATATTTCGGAGGCTGGGACCAGGAAATGTTTGGCATTTTTAGTGGAAAAACTGGACTCAAACGATTAATCGATCATCAAATACTTGCTGATTAAGTTTCTGTGGATCAACTAATCAAATAATCGACTGATCGTATCAGTTCGTATTACCACATGACTGTTTTTTGGGCAGTATTCATATTTGTTACAAGGACAAGTTACATTTGAGGAATCATTTGATGCACTTGTGAATAAATGCATATATACAGATCATGATAACTTAAATATATCACGTATTTAAGCTAATTATTTTAATCATTTTATTATCTTCCAGTCAAGGTCTACCAAGTATTGTGATGTTTAATATAAAATATTTGTTAAGTTGTCTGCCCTCAGTCATTTCTTATATTTGTATTACTGCAAAGGGAATATTTAAAATGTAAAGAATAAAAACAAGACAGGAACTAAATAAAGACTGAAGACTAAAGATCCTTAATTAGAACACACATACTTGTTTCATCTGTTGTTAGAGCTTGTCCTCGGGCACAGTTTAAAGATCAGGCTATCCTGTCCTAAATTCATAACTTCATAAGAAAATACTTCAATCTGTCCTGAGATCAGAATGGGAGTTAATTTCACCTTTCATATCTCTCGCTGCTGTTAAGCAAAACCTGCAGGCTGGAAAGAAGCACTTGTCTACAGTTATTACAGAAATGATTTGATTTCTTCTAGGGCATGAAACCAGGCTTTAAACAAACCCTGTACGATATCTACTGTCTCTAAAAAATGTATGCTCCTACCCCAAAACAGTTTATTCTTAATAATAAAGTATCAAAAGCCTAATAGACTGGCTTTGCCCCTCCATTATATAGCATATATTGTAGCTACTTTTGAAGAATACGGTATTTATTTCAGGTTTTGAGGATATACATGTGTCCAATCTAAATCCAATTATTCCATTTAAAAACATGACAATACATCGACTTAAAAATAGAAGAAGCAGCAGCTGTGTAGCAAGGAAACTAGTCTTTTATCTCACCGGGGTAAAAGTAAAGGTGGTAATAATAGTAAGGAGAGTCAAGGTGAAATATGTTATTAAGGCGATGTTGCTCGCGCTGAGCTGGTGAGGGGACCTCATCACAGGCAGGACCGCTCAGGAAATGATGTCTCCTTGGGCTGATAGTTCACTTATTGTTTCTATATTTAGGAAATTCCTGGGGATCATAGAAGCAAAGATCTGGGGAATGTTGGTGCACAACAATGACTCCTTCAATTGATTGGACATCTGTTTAACTGTGTCAAAGGTGAGTCTATGCAACCTTGCGTAAACTTTGTAGCAGGTTGGACATGACGTGAGTCGTTCTGTGCTTCAGAGAGCTGGGATGAAAACTAATAAAAACTGATGCTTTAAAGGAGAACTTAGGGCTTATTTTGTGGTTTTGGCAGCCCAGTATCTGTACTTCACGGATTGATGTCCAATGCCAACATTTAGTGCCAACACAGGAAGTTATTGTGCAAGATATGTAGCATGGTGGAAAGTTAGGGTTTGAAGATCAGGATGGTAGATGGGTGTATAGCTATGGTGCGTTCTTTTTGTCCACGAAGTCGATTTACGAGTCGTTTTTCGGAGTTACGAACCGGGAGTTGCAAAAAAAGAAAAAAAAGAACGCCACCCGAGGTCGTATATACGACTGGTCAAGTCGTCTGAACTCAGAGGACCCCGAGTTCGTTTCTCGTTTTTCGACACGGATGTGACGTCACACTCAAGCTACTAGTCGCGATTACAAGACAAAAAGAACGCACGACTACTTTCATGCAGTAACCAGAGTTCACCTCTGGTCAGACCTGCATTGAACTTTTACATGTATATTAACAGTCAACATGATCTTTCCCTAACCCTAAACATGAACTTAACTAAAGTGCATTTGCCATAACCAAATTTTTTATTATTATAAGATATAGCAGAAAAAGAGAATTTTAAAACTATTGCCATTGAACATAATTCTGGGTTTTACACAACATTCCATTATTGATGTTCTTCTCTGGCGATGATTGATGGATTTTATCATAAGCAAACGGAATGATGCCAAAACTACCAAAACATGTAAAATAATGGAATTAATAGGAAGACCAGCTATTTTTCTGTGGAGTAGTGGATTATTTGTTTGCAAAGCCAAAATGCCAACATCAGCAGCACACTAGTTAGGTCTAAATATAGTGCTTGAAAACAGCTGCATTCAGATTTGACCAGTTTACAGCTTGTGTGCGTGTGCACATGCAGCTGTGTAAAAGCTGCGCATGTGATATTCAGCATGTGTGTTTGCACAACTCTGTTTCCCAGTGTCCGCGGCACTGGGTGATCTCCGCTAATGAACAATTTGCTCGGTGAGGTGTGACCACAGGCATTGTGATGGGAGCCACACAGTGGACTACTGATGCAGTGAGCGAGAGAGATCGAGACAAATAGAGAGAGAGAGAGAGAGAGAGAGAGAGAGAGAGAGAGAGAGAGAGAGGGGGGAGAGAGACTGGAACTCAATTCCACACAGTCAAACCTACACTGGCTCAGAAAGACGGTCTTCTCCTGCAGCAGAACACACACACTGCTGGCTGTGGATTCTCCATCTTATTCCACACATCTGTAGGTAAGACATGTTTTCATCTCTCTGTTCACATAGCTGTATACTCTCTCCCTACGTGTGTGTGTGTGTGTGTGTGTGTGTGTTAATCAGCTGCTCTGCATCTAGGAATAGGGATATGTGGGTCTGACTCCAATATGCATGCTGTTACACACTGAGAGACGCACTCAGTAAACACACAAACATATTTCCTTTAACACGTAAGAGGGCTTGTGTTAATTACAATCAAGATTAAGATCAGATCAGAGGGAGTCATTTGGTGGTAAATCTATAGGCAAACATGGAATGTGTGTGTTGGTAGGTGTATTTAAGGAGAGAGTGTGTGTGTCTGTGAGTGTGTCATCTGGATAAACCTGACATGCAATTTTTATTAATATCTGGTTTAGATTATGCAATCATATTTGTGTGTGAGAGTGTGTGGGTTTTGATGTTAGAAAACCAGCAAAGCATGGATTGTTTGTTTGTTTGTGTTTGTGTGTGTGTGTGTGTGTGTGTGTGTGTGTGTGTGTGTGTGTGTGTGTGTGTGCATTTGCATGTGAGTGTAGCACACTCCAACAAGCGGAACAGCCGAGTCCAAAAGGTGCTCAAATCCCGAAGATTAGCAAGACGTCTTTGGCTTCAGCTGTCACCATGGCAAAGGCAGCCGGTGGAACGCCTGTGTTTGAGAGCTTCTTTTGTAATCTGCAGTTTCACCACATTCATCAGCTCTAGGGCTAACACAAGCATTAGCCCGGCACAATTAATGTCATTCTCAAGCAAGGGGAATATGTGTCATGAGTGGTCAAAGTAGGGGTTTAAAGAGGTGTAGTATAAGCAGGCATGGAAGATGTGCGGAGAGCCAAACTAAAGAAAAAAGGAAAAATTGAGTGAATCAACAAGTTTTCACAGAGAAATCCGGAAGATGTTATTAACGGTAGGCTACTGCTAACGTTCTGATAGGACTTCTGCATGTGGAAAATGGATTTGTAAAATGGCAAGTCAAATAATCACCGGAGGAAACGCCACAGATTAGAATAGCAAGGCATTAATCTTGTTTGTAAATAGCATGACTCAGGATGTTGTTTGGTTATAAAGCCTCCAGGAGGACATTTGTAACCTGTTAGGACTCCTGCCCGTGATGCTGCTCATTGGACCGGCGGTCTGTCTATTGTTGGACATGAGAGTAGCTCTCATTATGGTCAATAATGTCCAGGGACTATTGACAGTAGCTGATTGGACTATTTCTATCTGTGGATCTCAGTGATGGGAAGTCAGAGAATCTACTTGAAAATGATGTCAAACAAGGAATTATACAGTTAACTTAGACAAGGACTGATAAAACATAAATAGCAGTAAAATCACAGGCGAAGAATCTGTGTATTTTCTTTTTAAATTGGCATGCGCTTAAAGGCCCTGACACACCCAACCTGATTATCGGCCGTCGGACAGTCTGGCGAGGTCAGCGACTCGAGTCTGTTCGATGTGTTCCGTGTCGTCGTCAGTCGGAGCAGCCGTCGGCCAACCCGGAAATGACAAGTGGGATGAGGCTGACTAACGCCTCTCAAAATCTTGTCGATCTAAGACGAAGACGGATTCAGCAACTGCATGGCCTATTTCTCGCTTAAAATGTTTTCTGAAACACGTTTCAGTGAACTATCTTCGTAAAATACCAGATCGTATTCCGAACGAGCCGCCATTATGCCCGGTTGTAAAATCCAGGAGCAGCCAGACCCACGTGACGTGTTCGTGAAATCAGCTGCCGGTTTAAAGTTTTTGGGCGACAATACAGATTAGCATGCGCAGAACGTACACTCAAGTCGGCGTCGCTACGATGTGTTCTGAGGCACTTTTTTGACCAATTTGACTGCCTTTTCTGCCGACGGTCGGCCGTCGGGTTGGTGTGTCAGAGCCTTAAGTGAAATTGCAATTGTTCACTTAAAAGTTTGACATTTTGGGATGCTTATTTCCTATCTGGCTTAGAGTTAGATGAGGAGATCAATACCATTCTCAGCTAGGAGAGCGCTACGGAGCTCCTCATCTATCTGTCTATCTATCTATCTATCTATCTATCTATCTATTGGCAGAGAAACGAATAAGACTATTAACAAAAATGTTGAACTATTTCTTTCAAATTAGTATGCACCGAAAAGGACAACAACAGTCTGTCTTTGTTTATAGTCAACTAGTAGTGGCAATGTTACTGCACACAATATGCAGGCAATGAAAACACGATACTCTAGAATACAATAATGTGAGTTTAAATTACAAAATTGATTTGGTATGTACTATCTAATCAATCTCTATTGATATAAATATTGTAGTGTTGTCCGTAACGATGAAATAAACCAATCGTAAAATGAATCTTAAACAGTAGACAGTTGTTGTTTTTTTAGTGAAATGAGGACATTAGATGGATACAATAGAAGGATAGTCAGACACTTGGGCACCAGTTAAGCTGTGTAACACTTTATAAAGCCCGTCAAATGTACCGCTTTATGCAGAATAAATCCCTGCTGGCTTAAAGCGGCCAGTCAGATTGAATCTGTGCAGTATTGACATCCCTGCGTAGCACCAAAGTCAGGAGAGGACAACAGGAAAACACCATATGTTTACTCCTTAGATGGGAGATAGAGCCCTGTGATGTTAAAGCGCTGCAATCTGACCCAAAAGCATGTGGGAGGATGCACATATTAATACAATCACACCTACATATATAACCATGGAAATAACACTAGAGTGAGAACTAGTGCTTGTAAATATACACGCCCACACAGCAGATTCAGAAAACTGGCACCCCATAACAGTAGCCATTTGCAGGGAGGTAAATTACTCCATTGTCCTGTACTGTGTCATTGATCCACAGACCTCACCATGCTTATAGCAAGTTTGTTAAATAGTCTCCATTTCAATCACTCAGGAGTGACACACACCTTTAATTCAGTCACTGCGTTCGACTCCTCTCTTCATCTTTCGTTAGCTTTAATACAGAGGCCTTATATGACCAAAGAGGGGCTTGTAATGATACAATACTGCCGTCAGAATAGAGCATTTTCCATAGAGAAATATGTTACAGCAGGTTGAAGGCGGATTGAGATCAAGATGGCTGATGGTCCTGGGAGAAGTGAGAGAGTGGGGGGCTTCTCATGAACACACACATAGACTAAATTGAAAAACAGGAGTCTGTTTGCAGAGTTAATAAAGGAGTCTCTGGCAATAAACTAAAATGAGCATTAGGGAGACTGCAGCAGAGTTTACTCTCCTGGACTACGACTGCCACAAATGAATGTCAATATGGTGTCTTTGTCTCTCTCTTTGTCTCTCTTTCTCTCTCTCTCTCATCTATTGCCCTTGTCTTTTGCTCTCTGCCCTTCTCTTCTTCCGTCTCTGCTCCATTGAGCACACTACAGTGGAAGGCCCCGTCATTGTTAGGAGCGGCGAGACAAAAACGCCAGCAAAATAATAGAGGGGACTTGTAAATTCCCCACAGACACTTTTTATAGTTCCTTTCCACTTGCTCTGTTGCCTGTCAAAGCAGACAATGCCTTCACTACCAGGCACGTATTTGATGTGGTGACAAGTGGCCCAATCTGGAATCAGAGTACAAGCCCAAGCTTTGGTGTGGTTTTTGATTAATTAGTGGCTAGCACTGTAGATAATGGGTTAGCTTGATTGCTAGTTTGTTTTAAAAACAAAATGTATTTACATGTTTAAGCTGCTATTAGCAATATGTTTGTTTTATTAATCTCCAAACTTTGCAGTTACCCTCAGCTCTATGGAGCATTTAAGTGTCTTTCAGCTCATTGTTTTGTTTTATGGCCCGCAACTTTAATGTTTTGATTAGCAAGAAGCTCTGATTAACCCACTGTACATTACTCAGCACCAAACTCTACACAGACAAAGTTAGCGACTAGCCGTTGAACAAAGCGGAGCAATGAGTTGCTAAAGAGTCAGATATTTCCCTCAGGAGTTGCTAGGGGTGACCAGAAACACGACTCCAAATAAACGCTAATAATGCTAATGCTAATAAGTATTTGCTGGATGTGTACATATGCTACTATTTGCTGATAAGTTTACCATATCAACTTAAAAGCTGTTTACAGCTCGATCCCGCCCACAGTGGCCAAAATAATTAATTTTTGCAGGTTTAACAAAAGTGGGGCGACATTACAGTGAATGGCGAAATAAAGTGGGACCTAGGAATATAGCTTATGTTAAAAAATCATGACTTTGAAAAGTGTATGTGTATTTTCCAATGATTGATGAACTAAATTAAATCCTTTATTGGGGCATTACAATTGCAATATTATCATCAAAAGTTGAAGTGAATTCTAACCTCAACTACTTTTCTATATGTGGAAGATTATACTGTAAAGTAAAGTAAATTAGCGTTATGCGCTCTACATGGGTTTTCTTTTACCACGCTAGGTGATACTGAGCTAAAGTGATGCTGAAGTGAAACGTGAGAGTGTTAAAAAATGAGTGCCAAAATAAATTATACATACACCCCACTGGCTAAATATTTGATCAGTTATTCATCAAATCAACAAAAAGGCAATCAAGGATAGTATATAATTTGCCCCATGCTTTGAAGCTAATTAAAATGTTTCTCTACATCATAAAATACAGTTGGTTCCTAAATAATACAATACAACAACAATACATAATTTCTCTCTAAAAGCTGCATTTAATAGTTCACTTGGCTTTCTCTAAGTATTTAGAAATAGCTGGCAAAATGTCTTGAAGAAGCCAACAAAGTGTGCATGCGTGGGTGTGCGTACCTACCGAACAGTACATGGGCGAACAAGTACACAATTGCACTAACATGCAGAGTCAGATGCTAATTCATCTACAATCATATCTTTGCACGCATGAAATGTGACCATGTGTGGGTTTGTTGGTGCAAGCTTGAGATCACAGGCATCTAAAAACAACCTCACCTCATTGGAAACTGATTGTCATGCTGTTCAGTCAAAATTCTAA
This sequence comes from Perca flavescens, assembly GCF_004354835.1. Lineage (NCBI taxonomy): Eukaryota > Metazoa > Chordata > Actinopteri > Perciformes > Percidae > Perca > Perca flavescens. Next base: position 10,362,288 of record NC_041353.1, on the reverse strand, counting down.
AACTAAGGAGTGTGTGGGAAGCTTTATGTTTGACCCCCAACCAGTAGTCAGTCTTCATATCTCCGTACCTGACTGTATATACAGGCTGGGTTAGGGAAGGGAGGGGAAGATGCCCGGCAAAGTCTCTGCTCTGCAGATCGGTGAGAGCAAGCCTGAGACTCTTATAGTAGTGGCTGATTGATCTTGTAGATGCATATTATGTTTGTTTTTTTCTCTCCCATGCAAACAGATCTTTCTCCTTCTGCTTTAAAGAACAAATAAATCTGAGATTGAAAGAGAGCAAGGCCAAAGCTGGGGGAGAGTTGAAGTACAGCTAAAGCATACAGGTTGTTGTTCTCACGGGGGAAATTCCTTTGGTGCTCCAGTCTTTTCACTGAGGCAACAGGCTAGTGACTTTGAACCACTCTGCGCCCCACAAAAGAAAAAGAGGTCCCTCTATTCTTATGTTGGCAACCCGGACCCTAATTCTTCACTAACCTCCCCCAACCCTACTCACATGCACATTATTTGTTGACCAATCCTCACTGCATAGAATACATATGGATGGAAGTTCTTTAAGTTCAAATCCTCTAATTGGTCAGCCCGTGTAGCAGCCCAACCACTGTTACACAGCATGCATGTGAGCAACAGCCCAACATAAATACTGACCACCACATCTAACGGGACACCACTAATTGTGGGGTGTTCATAATACTTAAGCTTTTGTTGTGGCGGGTGACTATTTTTTTTTTTTTAGCCTGCTAACTTCAGCAAGCTCTTGTAACGGATGGCATAGTTTCTATACTTGATTTACTTCACAGTCTGGAAAAACAGCTGAAAAGCAGGTCACACTCGAAAATGTTAAAAGAAAAGAAAAAACGAACAGATGCAAATTCTATCAAGTTTTCCTCAATTCAAATTTAGCCGACCAAGAGTGGATGAAAAGTGTGTCACTCAGTTTCCTGTGTGTTCTTGTCTTTTAGGCCACTTTGCCGGAGAATCAGACAAACCCGCCTCAGGGAGCAGGAGAATGGAGAACAACATGTGACCAATCTGTGCGCCACTGTCGACAGCATGCTTCGCCTCCTCCGGACCTTGGCTTTCTGCTTCTGGTGTTTTTTGCTACTTCACAGGCAAGCTGTGGCTGATGAAGAAGCCCTCTGGGGACCAACACCCTCAAGAGAAAACCCACCTGAAAAGAAACAAAGCTCTTACTGGTGGACCCCGTCTCTGCCAAAGCTCCCTGCCATACCCTCACTACCCTTCCGTTTCCCCTTTTATGGGAGCTCGAACAGCAACAACGAGGATGCTGCGTTGACCACAACCGCCAAAGGGCTGACAGAACCAATCGATCACCTGCAAGACCACTCAGGTTCAGGGGAAGGGAGCATTTCCGAAGCCTCTGAATCACCCACCACTACGACTCAGGGGCTCCTAACCAGCGTGACAAAGATAAGAACAGAATCACTTCCTACAGGGACATCAGATTCTCCACACAGCAGCATAGCACAGCGCGACAATGACACTCTTGTTTCAGACTCCTACTCTCCCACAAGCAGTTTTATCAGAAACACTCTGTTCACCAACAGTCCCACCAGCACAAGCACTCCTAAACAAAATGCGAAACATACCAACCCACCGAGGGGCACGGCACGAGCGGCCGGACCCAGCATTGGCACCCCTACACAACACCTCCCAGAGGAACACACTGATAAAAAGAAGGCTGAAGATTTCACAGAAAAGGTCTCTTTGACGATAGCACCAGAAACTACAGTTCCCACTGCCTTGACATGGGCAGCAGCCCAAATCACAACAACCCCAGGACTTGTGGAGGCCACACTGACCAGCAGACACCCTCTGGGGCCTGTAACTCCACCTACGTCCTCAGATACCACGTTTGTCAGAAAACCACAACACTCTACTGTCAGTGTTACCCTCCATGCTGGAGAGGCCACAATGACAGAAACTCACCCCACTCAGAGTAAGACTGACCTGGGCTTCTCCGAGGCCAGGTCAATGCCCGGGGAGGAACCACAGCCGTGGGTAATCACCACTGCCATGGGGATCAATCACAAACTAGTGACGGAATCCATAACAAGCACAACTCAGAGCCAAAGGGTTAACTTCTCAATAGCAGGAGGTAAGCAAAGTTAAACCAATCAATGGTGGCTGGATTGACTTTATAGATCAATCATGGGCAGACAGGTCTTAAATGTTCAATAGCTGGTTGTCAAAAGGCGACGAACAGTTCGGCTTGATCGATGACATATCTGACACAGCGAGTAGTCAAAGGTCCGACATTAGCATAAATCCAGATGTTGTTGAAACCCTGTCGAACACTCATTAGGTACAAGTCTGGAATCTATATTTACAATGATTACAATGATGGGTTATGTGTTGAAATTTCTGTTCACCTTGAGACCGATTATAATCAGTTGTCCTTCTCATGCAGTATTCCCGTAAGCAATCTCCCTCCTACACCTACTCCTCAGTCATACAATAAGATCAGTTCATGGGTTATTTAGCAAAGAAATAAGATTTCATTCTAGGGCATGACATAACACAAATGTCAAGACATGAAATAAACCAAAAGTCAACAGTATCTCCGTGGTGGTTTTAATGTCTCAGGCTATATTGCGATAACATGACAGCTTTCAGAAAGGAGAGTTGCACAATACAGCAATCAAAACCATCTACAACAGCATGAAACATATTTATTGTATTTCCAATGCTTGCTTACCACAGACTTTGAGATAAAGTATTCAATAAGATAAGTGGCACAGAGCAGCCAGAACTTAGAATAAAGCATCAAAGTCTGTTGTGCAATCTGTTGTGGATAGTTAAACAGCTTTTTGTAAGTGATGTGTTGTTGTTGACTAATTTGATTTTGCATTTCACAATTGTTGCCAGTGAGTAATTCGTACCATCCTATTTTTTAATAGAAAATCGCATATTGCATAAGCCATTACCTCAGTGAATGAAAGAAAAGAGGATTTGATTGAAGGCTGCTCGATGGGGGTTTTGTTCGTCACAGAGAATCAAAATGGAAAGATGATGAGCTAAAACAGCTACTGGTAGCCAGTAGGTTCCAGAAGACTTTAACATGACACTGAGGCAACACCTCCTTCTTCAAGGCCCATCCCCCAACATTGGTGGCAGTCTGGTGTCTGTATGCTTAATGAGCCTTCAGAGGAAGGTACAGACGCATTTATCATGTAGGGTCAAAGGTTGGGCCAGAAAATGATGAGTCGATTATTCTCAGCCGGAGAGGTTCGGTGTCCACCTGATAAACCCGTGATTGTTTGATGGATGTATACACACTGTAGTGTCTGCAATATGTACATAATATTATTCTGCGGGTGCATATCGATTAAGGTCTATAATGTAATGCTGGCATCCCACCAAATGTCCATTAATATCAGTCAAAATAGATTTTCTTTTTTAATAATACAATTTAAATGAATTGCAGTCCCTATATAATTACACAAATCATTATCCAAAACAGAATGAAGCGATTAAATGGTAATACATGAACAAAATGATTACCCCTTTTACAATACATAACCCTTTTTCTCTTAAAAATTTAGATTTCTCTCAAATCCCCTTGGCTTCTCTTGTTATTCTAAACAGCTTTTAGCTTATTGCTTGAAAAAAATCTCATGTTAAGGTTAGTAGTGTTCTGGAGCTTTCAATCTTATTTAACAGTTGTCATAGGATTTCTATTTTTCTGAGCACTTTAAGGACTGTGATACAGTGAAAAGCTTGAGGATAGCTACTAAATGGACCTTGAAATGAGACTGTTTTGTCAACTCCTGTTTCCAAGGTCAGAAATGGACTTTGAGACGCTCCTGGATACTTACAGAGAGCAATGTATTCCGCTCAATATCAAATAAAGATTTAGAGGGAATGTTTTCTTGCAGTGTTGGAATGCAACTATTCCAAATATCGCATCTCCCATACCTTTACGCAGCTTGTACTGAAACTGGTGGTGTTATGTTTTGTCTACAGCGCCCGGTGTTGTGTCTACACTTGTTTTCGAAAGTGCATCGTGTGGCGGCATGCAGAAAAGATAGGGGGCTTGGCCCGGGTGGGTAGGGCTGTTGTTGCCGTGTATCAGTATTCCAAGCGCACACTCAGCGAAACCACCTCGTCTCCAGTGGGACCATCCACTCGCCAGTCGCTGTTCACGGATGCTGAACATGCTTCTCGCCATTTAGTCTACTCCCTCCCTTCCTCCCTCCCAGCTCCCCTCCACCTTTCGCAATCTTTTTTACAAACACAAATCCCTGTCACTTTGTTCCATGGACATACTGTATCATGTCAGCTATGACTGCTTTAAAGGGTAAAACTGTCCTGACAGGGATCAGAGAAGCTTTTAGTCATCCATGGAGAAATAAAAAAACAATAAAAAATATGGTCCTTTTATGCACCCTAGTAGTCTGCTTGGTGTGGTATTGCAGTGTTTAAATGAGCACACCTTGCTAAAGGACACAGGGGGAGACTTATATGAAAATGAAAGCACGACACCCCTGCATTATCAGACATTATCCCAATGTGAACATTCTATCCGCGTGCTGTAATGTATTTTAAGCTACACAGGGTGAATCATTCCCTACTGGAGGTGTGGAACATCTTCACCACACAAACGGGTGGGTTTTCATTGATTGAGTGTTTGCTATGTGGCGTTGCCCTTGAGAAGGCTGTCAGGTGTAAAAAAAAATTTAAAAAACAGCAATGATCTGCATCTGTGTCAAATCCTCTACTAAGGGACACTCCAACATCCGACAGCAAGGGCAATTATGAGAAGAGAGAGCTAAAAAGGGGAGGGGAGGTGGTGGTGGGGGGGGGACTGGGGGGTTGAGGCTGATGACATGTGGAGGTTGAAAATGTAGGATTCCTAAAGCCTCTCAGATAGCCACTGCTGTTCATTTTCTTACAATAAGCTTTCCTTTATCCTGCTCCTTCTTTCCCCTCCTCCCATCTTTTCCATTACTGTATGCTGTATTAAAAGGCAGAGACTAGACCCTTAACATACTCCATTAATACCTGCAAGGATATATTGTCTCTATGATCTAAGTGCTATAACAAACAGCTAAAGCACGGCCATCGGCGTAGATTAATTGATTAAGAAAATGGATTCACACGCAGAGCATGTGACCTAATGCCCCAGTATATTTACATGGAAAAAGGGTTTTAATGCAAATCAAAAACTGTGGTGACTTTAATATTATGTTAATCTTCTCATAGTAACTCCCTTAGCGAGACAGAGTCCATGAGTTTTTGAAAACTGAATGGGTTAGGCCTGTTTGTTTTTAAGATTTGACCCACAGCTCTCAGGCTGAATAAAGCTGACTAATGCAAATATGCAATTATAGAACAATCTGGAATAATTCTCGCCTTTATATGGACTGATTTTTTAAGTAAGATAGTGTAATGGAGTTTGAAAATGCCATGAATCCCTTAGTAACTATCTTAAAATGGAACCAAATTAGCAACAACCTGATGCAACTGTGTGCAAGTACATTTGAGATGAGGTATCTCAGTCATAATATCCCATTTTTATGGATCTGATTATGCACATCCGACTCTCTGCTCCACTGCTATCCAACGTTTTCCGTTTCTGTCTTATCACTCTAAGCTCAGTGTGTTTGTTACAAAGCAATGTATGCTTTCACAAACTCACTCGGGGCTTACATAGATAAACCAGAGTTTAATAGAGTCCAAGATCATCTTTTGTTAATTATTTCTGGAAGCCGGAGATAATGAGGAGCCTCTGAAACACTATACACTGTGAAGAACTACCACGCCAAAATGGCCATCATTTCTTCAAGGATTTTGCCCACTGTAGGTGCAACTTTAAATTCAATTTAGGCTGCATCTCTGGATGAAACCTAAAAGAGAAATATCCATTCAAAGCCTGAGGCGGAAGGAAGGATTTTTTTGAGAAACAATGGATACAACATCATACTTTAAGTTCATGAAGGCTAAATGAAATGATGTATGTACTAATTAGGTAAACAGTAAAATCTCTTTTATATCTTTTTGCTTTTATTTTGCTCTGTCAGCTGTGTCATTAGTAATTTTGCTTGTGCTCAAGAGATAAGTTCCACTTTTACTGAGTGTGTGAGTGAGTGAGTGAGTGAGTGAGTGAGTGAGTGAGTGATATGATCCTTATATATTATTTGTAGCAGATCTTGTTATGTTGTAATTTAATCTGCAGAGCAGGCACATCCGAGCATCTGTACTGCAGATCGGAGACGCTGCAGTGATCCGGCTGTGGTGTACAGTCTCTCCTTCCAATTCACTTGACACGATCAACAAACAATTTTCAATTTATATACTTTTTTTTAATTGAAATTACAATTGTTTCACTCTGTTGTTAGAACACACTACACACACAAGCCTGAAATACACACACATGCTCAGGTCAAAAAAGGTTTGAGGAAACAAATATATAACTATTTCTGCCAACTAGTCATCTTGTTCAGATAACTGTAATGACTCACTCAAATTTAAACTGTGCAGACTCAAACCTAACCTGTGGAGTTTTTTTGTAAACAAACATTTTCATTCGCATTCAGTGTTCCTCACCAAACAATCTCTGGACCCATCGGCAACGGACAAAATTTCGGGGGGTTCCGTTATAGCCAGCGAATATCAAGCCAAGAATTCCTCTTTCGCGTGCCGGTCACAGTCTAATTAGCAACCAGACGACAGGTAGGGATGACATTTTGGCAAATCTTTATTAACAGATATCTGCATATCAATGTTTTAAAAAAGCTAATAAAAAGCTAAATCCTTATCAGACGATAGCCGATAGGTTCCAATATTATATTGCCATTCGGCAAATGCGTTGACCTCTTTTGCTCTCCACACGGACTGTTTCCCTGCATGCAAAGGCATTGTTGAGGTCTTACAAATGTGTCAAATAATATCTTCCTCAAAAAACATTTGCAAAGATGATTTTTTTTTTTACATTTTTAGTCCTGCATTGTTTACATTTATGTTTACTAGCTTGATGTCTTCTTCTTCATTGCCTTTTGCCGCGTTTTGTTGAAAATGATCGTCTTCCAACTATCGATCAGCTAAATAACGTGAAAATTGGCGTTCTGTGTGCAGACAACTGACTGCAGACTGGGACTCGGTCTTAAAAACATTTCTGCTCCTACTGGTCATAACCTCCATGGGGTGCCTTTGAAATCTCAAGTTTTGAACAAAATACGCCGCACAAACCCAGAAATCTAACTTACAATTGTTCTATTTGTATACTATTTAGCTCAAAATATAACTGGTTTATAGTGGAATAAATATCGTATCGTATGTGCAGGTAGGTCGTATGTGTCAGTATTTGTTTCTCAGCGATCTCCCTCTCCTTTGGCGTAGACAGATCTCCAGCTCCAAAAGCAGATTTTGCTTTGGAGACTTTTAAAACTTACGATTAACTCGGGTGCTGTGAGCATGACCTAGATCATACTGTACGATAGGGGCTTGCATTGCCTCGTTGCTGGGTTTTTTCTAACTCATTATTCCTCCCACTAGCCCTATGCCTCGGCGTCTTTCATTAATATTAATACTGAAGTTATAAACTAGCACTGTACCTGCTGCTATCCCTGGCTTCATCACAATCAGCTCATTGTTCCAAATCTCATCTGGTCCATCATTCATTTATAACTGCTGCACTGTGTTGTAAAACACACAAATGCTGTGCAGAGGGCTGACTGTGAACACATATTTTATGAGTGAACCAAAGGGGAAAATAGAGTGATGTGGCTCTTTTTCATTCTCTCTGTCTCTTTCTTTCTTTCTTTCTTTCTTTCTTTCTCTGTTCTCTTAATGAAACAGGCCTGGGGTCTGGATTTGTAATGGATCAGGATGTACACACACTCTCAAACATGCACACACATATCAGGATGTCAATGTAATTAGACTACAGAGGGCCAGACTACTGTGCTATGGATGACTGGCTACAACTAAGTGGGTGATGGGTCAATACATTTGACAGAACTGGGTTAAGAAATATAGTCCTTCCATGTTGTGCAGTGTAAAGCTCAGACATACTGGGAGCAGAGAACACAGAGGGTTAAACTTTTTCTATTGGCAGGCTCCAGATTTGCTAATCTGTTTTTTTCTCAGACTTCTTGGAGCTACAATGTCGTGTTCTTTAAATTGCAGTCCTGATCGCTTTGAGATCGCTCAGAGGTTAAATTGCATGTGTCTTCCCAGAGCTGCCAGGCAAAGAGGATAAGGAGGATGAGGAAGGTGTGGTTCCTTCAGCTGACTGGGATGGTGACACCAGGTTGGCAGACAATTCCACACCATCCGCTAAGCTGCTAACAACGTCCACACCACAGAGCACAGGTGAGCAAACAAATCCCTTGAGATGTGAACAAAAACTTATTTCAAAATCCCATCCATTTAAAGCATGCGTTTACACTAGCATGCTGTTAGGTGGACTACTAAAAGGACTGCAGGCTGTTTGTTTCAAAAGCTGTCCTGTAGCTGTTCCAATATCTGTTTCTTCCAGTCCTTTGACAGATTGACTATTACCCTGCATTCTTTGCCTGAAGCTACTAATTGCTTCCAACGGGAGGCGAAAACTGCTTAGTCAAGCTGCGATTTTGGAGAACTCCAGAGAACAGAAGAGATATGGAACAATGCCTACCCCGATAAACAAATATGTCTCTCAGTTAAGCAATCATTGATCTGGTGACAATAGCTACCTTTAAAAAAAACTGAAAATACACACAAGTAATTCAGTGCTGGCCAATGACAGCAGAGTACTTTAAAATTAAGACTTGCTGCCTATTATAAATGTGTGATTTAATACCAGGTTAGAGATCAAACACAAAAAAACAGGTGCAAATACTGTCAATAATAATAGACTAAATTAAGGCTGGCAATGTTCTGTATTGTTATTAAGTGTGTTTCCATCGAAATGTTAAACTTTCTATGCAACGAATCCCATGAAAAGACTAAAACCAATAATTTGACTATCTTTCAATACCAACAAACCTATGTATCCTGTTTGTGACTCTCAGCACCAAGCTCATTGGCTCTTACTGATGACGCAAATCTTTAAAAACTGCTTATAAATATATAGTTTTTTTTTTTTTTTTTTTTTTTTTTTTTTACAAAAGGCTCAGTAATTTTCTCAAAGAGCTGGGCATAGTTACTCAAACAGGAGTAAACAGGGCACCACAGTTAGTGGGGGGACTATTTTCAGCGGCGGATTAATACACAGTTGGTGCTCTAGGGAGTTCATGGCAACAGGGCGGTGTATGCAGGATTGACTCAAAACAAACTACAAAGCCTATGTTCATGGAAATGAATTGGTTCTTCATTGATGTGTTTTTAATAGTTTGGGGTCAACAATGGAGGTCAATGGCACAGAACAATAAGCTATATTAGGCTTTTCTACACGGACAATATTAGTAGAAACAATTCATTATTGGTCTTTTCATGGGAGTTTTTGACAGTAAAAAAATATAGTATATCAATAGCTTCATTAATCAAAAAAGATTCTCATCATCCACTGTAAAATCTGGTGTAATCTCAATATATACACATATATACAGTAAGTCTATCATATACTATATTATTCCATCATCATGAACTTGACTTCTGGTAAAATATGTTTATTGAAAGATTCACTTTTAGCCCAGTTCACAGCAGCAGATGTAACCCACATTACCTCGCCCAGAATAGCAGATGTTTGTGATTTTAAAAAACAGACCTGTCAAATGTGCCACTTTCTGATGATAAGGGCGCTACGAGGCTTTCTGTCTTGGTGTGCCACGAGTGAGTGAGTGAAACAATAATGTTGGTTGTCTGCCTGTCTGCCATTTAAATGTGTACTGCCTAAAGCAAAAATCTGTTGTTGATAATATCTGCTGCACTTAAACAACTTTCCAGTTATCCTACAAGCTATCCCATTTGTTTAAGGGACCCAGATCAGGTGCTTTAGCATTAAGTGCAAGTGTTGAGGAAGCCGATAAACCCTCATCCTCACACACACGCAACTGGCTCCTGCTCAGTATGCATGATCTAACTTCTCCATGAGCTCCCACTAAATTGTTATTTTTCTGAGGTGATCCTAATTGAAAATGAATGCAATCAGATAAAAAACGACATGAAGCTCTCAGTTTCACGATGCAGAATCAACACGCAGCCAATTAAGATTTGTGTGGGGTTGTTGCCCATCTAACATCAGTAGAATCATTCACCTTTATTACCTAGGCTGGTCTGCAGATTAAGGTGCCTTAGGCGAGACCTTTTAGGATTTACAAGCAAAACCCAAAGAAATGAAGACATAAATAAAGCCCCTGTGCACTTATAGCGTTTCAACTGAGACCGAAATGAAACCACTCCTCACAAGAAATCTCAAGCCTTGTAATGTGGGTTAGCTGATTTTCAGAAAGTTAGTGTTCATTTATCTTTTAGACTGCGTGCTATCGGTCCGTATTAATAATTAAGTGAATTGTCTTAAGACAGATCTAAGTTCTTTCAATTTATACTGAGTGTAACATCAAATATTCACAGAAATAGTCACTCATTAGCTGCAGGCATTGTGAAAGAAGGGCTAAACACTTATGTTTTCCAGAGGATGAATCCTACTAACTTGAACCCATGGCATTTCCCCTAGCGCCATCATCAATTCAAAATGTTAGCTTGTCCATTACTTTGGTTTGAGGCCAAATACCTACAAATGACATTCCTATCATTTTCAGCTGTACTTTGTGTTTTGTGCTCATTTGCAAATGTTAGCATGCTAACACGCTAAACTAAGGTGTTGAACATGGTAAACACTATACCTGCGTAACATCAGCCTGTTAGTAATGCCGATGTGAGCTAAATGTTAATGCTAGCATGGCTCAAAATACTGCTGTGCCTAAATACAGCCTTACACGCTTTTAGTTCAGCTTTGGGTCTACGAACCCAAATTCCTGGGGGAAATATCTGGCTTTTTATAGCAAATGGAGTGCATATTAATACAGCGCCTTTCTACCTTACACACACACATTCATTCACCGATGGTGGAGGAGCTGCCATGCAAGGCGTTGGCATACCCATCTGGCTAATAACACAGGAATTTGTGTGAGGGCAACTTGGGGTTGAGTGTCATTTCAGTGTCTTGCTCAAGGACACTACGACACGCGGACAGGATGAGCCGGGGATCGCACCGTCAACCTTGTGATTAAAAGTCGACCCACTCCTGAGCCACATCCGGCCCTTTAGCTGCTAAATGCTGCAATATGTTAAAAGTTAAAATGACCTCTCAGTTTTGTGTCAACGGTCACTTTGCTTTCAGGCTGTCTGTCTACTGCAGATACGTCTACCGCTCCTAGCATGGGAGACTTGTTCCCACAGGAATGTGTCAGATGACCGAGCAGCATGCAGTGGAATGTAACGCTCTGATCCGTGTACTGTGGCCATTACATACCAAACCCCGTCCAGGCAGCTCAGATGTGACATTTGTCGACATGAGCGAGGCCACAAAACATGGCACTGATTCAATACCTGTCACGTTTTCCAGTCGGCTTGACTGGCAGCCAAATCACCACCATCGCCCTGGAAAGTAAACAGTTGGACGGACGAGTCATAACACTGTACTGAACACCACCTACTTTATCAGTGGCCAACACACTCAAAATGCCTGCAGCTGTGTGTTTGTTTTTACACTCCAGCCACATTTCCCACACCGCTACTGTCTGTTGTGATAGGAGGACTTTGTCAGTGCAGTTATACAGTGCTGGTTTATTAGAACACTGACATAGTTAATGCCCTCATTAAAAGCTGCTAACGTCACTTTAAACAAGATTAATACCTCCTCATTTTCACAACATGACACTGGTGTATCAATGACATAGCTTTCATGCATTATGCACTGATTCAATATGGAGTGGTCACAAGTAATGATTGTTGTCATCATTGATTAATCTGTTGATTATAAGACACGCTAGCAGCACAGCAATGTCCGTCAATCAGTCGGTCCATCACTTTGGTCCAGACTAAAATATCTCAAATACTACTGGATGGATTACTGTGAAATTTGTTGCAGACATTCGTGGTTCCCAGAGGATCAATCCTAATGACTTCAGTGATCCCAACTTCTCTCCTAATGCTACCATGAGGTTCAAATGTGTGGTTTAGAGTGAAAAGTCTGTCTGACCAGCAAATTAAAACTAAAAGGTAATCAATTTCACAGCGATATATATATATATATATAACAAAGAAAAGTGTTAATTTGTGATCTACAACCAACAAATATTTGGTATTTGTCTCAGGAGTTCAAACCTTTTTTTTTTTTTTTTTTTTTTTAAACGTAATAGGAGTTCCAGACACCTCAGGTAGCTGCTGTTATTCTAGATCAATAACTGTGTATAATTCAGTCATTCCTTCCTGGCAAATTAAACTTCAATATGAAACCCAATGTTTAGTCCAGTTGCTAAACTGAGTTTTGGCTGTACTGCTTGTACTTTCCTGGCAGAACAGCACAATGTGTGGCACATCTGAACGTACTGACTAATGTTCACACATCTGGCTAATTCTCTTCCCTGCCATATTTCCTCTTAATGTTGTCCAGTATGATGCTGAAGGATCATTATTAGAACAATGCACAAGGGAGCCATCTCAACAGCATTTCACTTTTTGCTATTGAAGATTCACCAGGGTTTAATTAAAAAAACAGTCCATCAGTGCAAAAACAAAGCCCTTCAAAAATGCATCCATCCTTGTTTTTCTTGCCGTTGGGGACGTGATTAAGCTTCAAATGACAGCTCAGGATGTCTGAAGTAAATCTGCTCTGTCAAGCTACAGTAATAGATGCACCAGTATCTGGCAGTGTGGTCCTATTTCCTCGATCTTGACGTTTTCATCACAACCAGGGACAGTGATTCAGCTCTGGGGTCAGGAGACAAATGAGGAAAAATTATTAAGACTTTGTCAACAACAGGCAGACACTAGGGCAGTGCTAAAGGTAAAGCACTTGTAAAAATCCTCTGCCGCTCTTGAGAATCTGACGCAGGGAAAGAGCAAGGCTATGTTCACCAGAGCTACTGGAGTACAGCAAGTGTCAACAGTACAAATAAATGCAAATGCACCAGTACACACTTCAACATGAGCACACATAGACACAAATTGTACAGGAAGCCCACTAACTTGCTTTAGGCTGTTTGCATCACCTTGGTAATGCTAGAGTGCTATAAGCAGACACGCTGTCAACCATTTCACTCTCCTTCAAAGAGCTGCAGACCTACACATGATGACCTAAACATAATGAAAACAGCAGCTGCCATGCATTGGATCCATACAATTGGGAAGTGGTGGGGTTTGGGCAGCAGAAGCAGAAAACACATAGCATGGGAAGAGACTTTTAAAAAATCTGGGCAGTCTAGGAGAACAGAACAGAAAACTGTCTTAGTTTAAAAATAACAAACCCACCTATGGGAGTTTCCTCTTTTTGAAGGCAGATGTTGAAGGGAAATCATAAACAAAAGAGTGAATTAGGGGACCAGGACAGGGTGGGGTGGGAAACACAAGAATACAACCCATAAAAGTACATTGAAAGACAGATGAGAGAGACTTAAAACAAAAATACTAAACCACATAGATCCCACTTTTAGATGTACTATGGAAATGAATTAGACAATCTATACGTAAGGATTTGGGGGTTTTGTGGTGCTGATGTCTGCACATTTAAGTTCTTAAACTGGCACATAACATAACCACCCCACATAATGTATTCCCCAGGCTTCGCTGGACATACAGTATTTATCACCTTTTTTCACTGTTTTAGACATGAGCTACGACAATGCTTTCTGGCTGTATTTACACAAATAAGTCTCTAATCTCACACAGCAAATATATATTTGAGTGTATACTTCACTAAACCTGCTTGATGTGTTAATGTGCTGTCTGTTTATCAAGTTCATTTGTCCCCATCCCTGTGGTCCATTATAGCACATGGCTCTTTATGGAGGAGTGACTGTCTCTGATCTGCAGCAAAATGACTGATGAGCTTGTGTGTGTGCAAATGACAGAGATGCAGTTAGTAGCTACTTTTCTTCTACTTATTGTTTTTATAGGGCAAGGGTTTTAAACTGCCATTATTAGAGTGAAGGTCTCAATATGTTCTTTTTTTGTGGTGAAAATATAGTATGTGCATGGTGATGGTTATGTCTTATGGAAAAGAACAAGGTCTATTATGTAAAGCTCAGTAATGTGGAGACTAGGAGGCTGAAAAATCATGTTTGTCTTTTTTGCCCATCTGTGAGGCATTATGCTGTGTAAAACGTCTTGTGCTATATCCCAATTTAAGTCATCCTCCAGTAATTGAACTACATAAACGTACGGCGCAGATGAGCTTGGCAGGTCTCTTTGTAGTGTTCACACAAACACATATATACATGGTTACTCCTTATTTTCCAAAGCTAAACCATTTCCTTTGCAGTGCTAAAACACGTCTAACACAATCATGATTAACTGTACTTGCATGGAAACTCCAGATGGCTTACGTAATGCAAGAGAAACTAGCTCTGTGGTTCTGAGTGGGCTGTTCTCTAAAACACACACACACACACACACACACACACACACACACACACACACACACACACACACACACACACAAGCCCACAGCCTCTGATTTGGGCACAGCTCAGTTTAAAGTTGCCTTCCTACAAGCTTTTAAACAGGATTAGCACATTAGGGGGAAAGTGTGCTTTCACCATCCTGGACCTGAGCCAATTTGTTCTCTGGCTCAGATTGTTTGAACCTTGATTAAATGCTTCTGTGTATTCTCATGACGACGTAAATAAGTACGTTTTAAAGTGAATTAAAATTAGAAGTTTACAGCTGTTGCCTTTTCCAAGTTTTGGATTTTTCTTGTCTTCAATTGCTCATTAAAATATGAATCTTGTTTATTCTACCAGCTATTTAAAGCAGATTTGATCCAACTGAATTTCTACTTTTTTCCCCCCCAGAAACTCCCCATATTCCTCTGTACACTGAAGACTGGACGTCCAACCCGGTGGACAGCGACGCCACCTTCCTTCCAGACTGCAATAAAGAGCGCTCCGGGATCTGCAACCTCTCCGACACCTGGGACGCGACAACCTCCTCAGACGTCAAGCACGCACAAAATATCACTGCCACGAACCAATCAGTCAACCCCCTCCTGATCCCAGCTCCACTCATGTTGGTGCCACTGTACACCGACTGGAACAGCGCCATGGCAGCCTGGGGCCTGGCCTGGGAGGCGCACGTATACGGTGCTGGTTGCGTCTTTGCAATGCTCACGCTAGCATCAGCGCTTAATCTGCTCTGCTTGCCACTACGATGCCCATCGGGATGTGGATACTTTGCCCTGGTCAGCCTGTTTCTACTAGCCGCTGGTTGCACCAGATCTTTCTCCCTCCTGTACGATGCCTACGGCCACCAGGACCGCTTGCCCTCCACAGAGGCCTCGCTGATACTCTACGAAGCACCGTTTCCCTGCTTGACCGCAGCTTTCGGTCTGGTTTTCCTTCTCCTCTCAATGCGCTCAAGAATGCAGCTCTCCTACTCGGCTTTCCAGAGACCCTGTTTCCTGGCCTGCCTGGTTGTCCTGCACTTTGGTGCCGCATTCGGACCGGTGACATTACTTAAGTTCTACCAGCAAAAGCCTCCCCTTTGCCTCTTTCTTTCACTCATCTCCCGTGGAGCCTTTGTAGCACTGGCCACATTTCTGTCTGCTGCCTATTTTGTGTTCTACGTCTACGTGCGGGCGGATTCGAAGCACATTTATCACCTGAATAACACGTCTCCAACACCTGCTGAGCGCTACAACCGATGCCCCTTTGCTGAGAGCCGGGACTGGAACCGTGCAGCTGTAACCGTCTGTATTTCAGCATTGTTTTGTTTAGCATGTGCAGGACTGCAGTTATATGCAATGCTCAACGCCATGGGTGTTGCAGGTGGAGAGGAGGTCTTCCACCCTTGGCCCTGGTGGGCATTTCAGTTCAGCTGCAGACTGTGCGAGCTCGGGGTTTGTCTCACCTTAGCCTTGGTGGTCGCACAACCAGTCTACTGTTCTGACCACCTACCAGCTGCAGGGAGCTGCTGGACTGAACTGTTGGCATCCAAGTCACCCATCCTGCCTGGGAGCTACCAGTGGTCCCTGAGCCAGCAGGAGAAGCTTGCAATTGTTGATACCATTGGGCTCGGAGAGACAGAGAGCCTTCCTCTTTACACTCTGGTGGATGACAGGCTTGGCAGCAGTCTGAACGGCCTGGACCTCCTCTACCACAGCAACCGGGCCTTGGCATACCGAGACCTGAACTTGGATTTGGACTTACGTGGTTCAGGAAATCCTGAGGATGGAGGAGCCAGAGAGCCCTCAGGTGGATCCTCGTTTACCAGCGACTCCACCACAGACCTGCGGCCACCTTCGCCCATCAACCTGCGTCGCAGCATAGACGAAGCACTCTTCAGCGAGGCACTCTTTCCCATGAGCCTCTTTAGCCCTGCTAGGCCTTTTCGCTGCAGTGATCTATCCATTAACAACCACTGTGCTTTTCCAAGCAACGGCCTCTGCGATCCTCTCTCAATGGACCCTGGCCTTTATCGGACCTCTTCCTGCATGGAGATGGCCTCTCAACCCCAGCTCTCTTGTGCCCAAACTCAAGGAGACACTATTGTAGGTGCTCCAGCATCTCCCTCCCTGTCCTCTTCCTCCAGCTGTTCATCTCGCGAACGTTGGAGGGGCAGCTCTTCCTCCTGTTCCCTCTACCGAGAATCTTTCGGAGGCTCGTCACTGGTCCTCTGCCCGAGCCCTGAGAGACACGTGCAGCAGCTTCTCCAGCAAGGGGGTATGGGCCATGTGGCATCCTCTGGCCACCAGGGCCATGCTGATCCACAGAGGCAGTATCAAACGCTGGGCGCAGCCTCACAGGAGAGCCTGGACCTGGACATGTCGTCTGAGGCAGACCGATCCGTGCAGGAGGAGTTCATCAGCGTTTGCAGACAAATCGATGCTTTGAGCATCTGCAGCGAGACTATTGATTTATAAAGGACAGTCTGGTCAAACAAGGGTTACACAGAGGACTTATTAAGAAGGATGTCAGAAGGGGGACTATCAAGGATTTGTACAGCCTATTTGATAGTGCATGGTAGCTTTTGCATACACCATGAAAGACATAGCTGCCAAAATTGTTTTTGGAGCTTGGTTATGTGGTCATTAGTGAATGTCTATGAGGGTCTATGTGCCAAGAACGTCAAAAGCCAAATGGTAATTTGTAACTTTTACATGTTTGATAAAGGCTGGTGAAGTTTGATACAGTGAAAAAAAAATAGTAACATTTTACGGAGTGGAGATAACAAGAATTTGTACAAATGTTTTTATTGCATTCCAACATTCCAATAGATAGTACTGTGACTAAAGTTAAGCACTTATTAAATACTACTGAGGTCTTATGCTTTCAAATTCAGCAGAATTAAATCTCATGTTGAATAAATGAGATTAAAATTAAGTTTGTCAAACTATAAACTCTCCATACCAATATGCAACACATCTTACTAGCAGTTCTGGGGCAGAAGTGCCCTCTACTGGTAAAACGCTGTACAGCACACTATGTTGCATTATCCGCCTACATCCATCACCAATGAACTGTGCTTCTACATACACTGACAGCATCTTCTATAACCGGTCTATTTATTTATGTTCAAACATAACTGTGCTCAACATATTGTTTAATAAAGTTTGTTTTATAACATTTGGCTTGTTTTACTTAAGGTTCAAAGTGATATCCGGCAATGTGAGTGCAGCTCATGTTCAATAAACAAAAAAAGAAAAACAATAGTCCACACACAGTTTTATATTTATTTATTTTTTACCATATTGAAAGCAAAAGCAACTTCTCTGTTGAGTGTTTTACTGTAAACACGTTTCAAAGTGATATTCTTAAAAAAAAAAAAAAAAACTAATGGATTTATGAATACTGAGTCTTTTCCATCCATCTTAAAAGCGCATGCTTATGGTTTTGGTTGGACAAGCGACCATTATGTTCTGGCAACTGTAGCTTTGCAATATACTGCAGACTGAAAACACATAACTCACTATTCCCTAGATTTGTGCTTTTTAGATGGACTAACAGGACTCTGTACTTTACAAAAAAGACATTTTATAAACCTGAATTCTCTTTTTAGATGGGAAACAGCAGTCACTTGCAACTGGATATAGGTAGCTATTGTATATATTTCTTCATATATTTTCATGTACATTTATTTTGCTATTTAGTCCAATTGCAAGGCTTTTGTTACTCAAGTGAACCCTGTGCAGGGTCAAGTACATAGTATGTTCGAGAAAGCAACTCAACTATTATAATCTGGGAATAATATTACATCTGGCCAAAAGGACATCCAGTATGAAAATGTTGGCAAAGCCTACCCCTACGTAAGCTAACAACGAACACAGCGATTCGGTTTTAAAGTAAGAAAAAGAGGCGAGAGGGTGTGAAGCTTTATACTTTTGCACTGAGCTGTCACAGATTTTATTCATCCCCGTTTCAAGGCATATCTCTGGTAAAAAGAAACAAATAAATCAGAACTAAAATACACCTATGGTAACAGAGAACCTATGCCACACTGAGAATGCAGGAATGAACAACCGACAAGGTAACAAGTGACTTCTTGCGCCAATTTTGGTTTTGAAATTACAAAAGAAAAGTGTCAGAGGAAGTGTAAAGACACTTGGCAGTATGTATGCAATTACAATAAAGCAGAATATAAATACAGCCATGTTCGGCTTAGTGAAAAAACAAACATGCATATCAAAAACACTTCATGCTCAATTCAAAGCCCTCCAAAGACAATACAGGTTTAATATAAAGTTTTTTTCTTTATCTAAAAGTATTCAAATTAAGGTTAGAGAAATAGTACTTTGTCCTCATTATGAACTATTTTTGATTGATTTGATTACGTTTTTCTTTCAAACATTCCTGATCTTCAGCTTTTGGTCCCTTCCATGCTCAACATATGAACACTATGCACTGAAATGGGATACTGATTATTTGTCAAGAGATCGTTGAAGGGAAAATGAACGTCCACAGTAGTAAAGACTGCGGGTCTGGGTTGCGTCTATTGATTATAGGGGACACTGGAGGATACAGAGTCGAAAGAATAATCGTCACGACCAATATCTCGTACCTCGGGATCCACAATACAGGAAGGAAACAATATGCGCTGAAATGTAAGCAGCTACTGTTCATTAAGTAGCTTATAGCTGTGATGACAAAAAAAATAAGGTAAGATTGCCATGAAACACCGACACACTGCACATAAAGAGACAAGTGTTTCGTCTTGTTTTCTGCACATACTAAGAGTGTATGTAAGAGCTGAAATAAGACTTGAGATGGGGAGCAGGCTGGTAAGTGTGGATCCTAAAAAAGCCAGATAAGATGCTGATGTGATCTGCACCATGGCTATTTTAGACTCCCTAATATTAACACACTGCACCTTCACTTACTTGCCCCAAGACACATTTTAAACTATATCACAGAGTTGGACACACACTACCCTTAATTCACCAAACAGGCACGCAATTCATTCTCTCACTACTCTCAAGCCACACGCTAAATTGGGATCGGCTGCATACTCAAGATACAGGTGCGTACGTCATTCCGAAATCCCTGATGCGCCACTTCTTGAGTGCAAAAATCCCAGGTGTTCAGAGAGTCGGGTGTCGGTTTGGAGATTCTCCCTTCGCTACTTTGCCCCTTTCCTCCCAAAAGCAGCTGGCTGGGATCGGAGAGAGAGAGTAACGGTGGATACCACGGAGGATGGGGCAAAATGGTGTAGTGGGTGGTGCGTATTTTAGCAGAAGTGGCGACTTAACATTTGGTCACTGTTAGATTGGGTGCGTCACGTGCAACGATGATCTGCACTCCATCCCCCCACTCAGTAAAGCCGCTTCTCGTAACTGTGGAGGCAGAGAAGAATCGGAGAGAAATCAGCGCATGCTCGAATATAAAATGACTTCAGCTGCTACAAGTACGCTAACTGCAACTCACTTTAATTCAGCAAATTGCATCTACCCGTTAACATGTTTTCTGAATGCATTTGGCAGAAAACTGCTAAATTGCATTTGCACAAGAGTCACTGTGGGACATGCGATACAGCCTGTCCAGTCCTTTTTGATAAAGCATGCTGCTAGTCAAGTTAAAGTTAATGCCCCTTGTTTTGTGCAACTATGGAGCAGGTTTATTTCCCACTGCTGCATTTGCTAATGCCAACACATAACAGGAAGTAGAGTAATATCAGAGCCAAGCTGTTTCTTAGCAATGTTGTGATGAAAATCATCTACAGGTATGAGAGTCGACAAAGAAACCACAGTTTAGAGTTCCATGTGTGCTTCTGGGACTGACAGATGACATAACCTGCTCTCAGTGCAGAAACTGCCTCTACAATTCAGTCCAACTTTCAGTCCAGATTTTGTACTTACGAGTGAAGTCCATGAACTCCTCCCTCCACCTGTGCAGACATGGTCCTCTTTTCAAACTTCAGCTCTCCAGAGTACATCATGGAACTTAAAAAAAGATAGAAAGATGGTCATATATAATGCACATCAAAGTTAATATCTGCATTATAACCAGTAATTGACCCACATGCTACTCACCGGAGAACAGAAAGACTCTTTGCCCCGATGTCCTGGCAGCCATGCTGGATACCAGCTATCAGGTAAGGTACAAACTTGTGGATGGAGCCCTTGTCCTGGACCGAACCTGACACACCCTGGGCTACCTTCACATTGTCGCCCTCACTGTGGAAAGACAAAAAAATGAAGAAGAAAAATAATTTCTCCACTGGAATCACGCATTGTGATCGCTGCTCTGGAATTTTGGCCTTCACTACTTTTAGCCTCCCACATACCTAAAATAGCGTTTCTGGCTGCTGGTGCTCTTCTCCATAGCGTCCAGGGAGCCCATACCACGGTACTTTTTCAGCCGCACACCATCTGAGAAGAAGTACTCCCCTGGAGCCTCAGTGGTTGCTGCTAGCAACGAGCCCATCATAACTGGAGTGGGAGACAGGAAGGAGAGAATTATCTGTTGTTTTATTACCCAAGCGAACATCCTTGCTGCTGTGATAAACCCCATTGCTATGAAGACTGGATTTTTCGAAGATTAAAAAACTATGAAAAATGACCATTAAGACAAGGCCTTCTTCTCACAATGTTACATCTGTGTGTCCTAATCTGTGAAATCTCACCAGTCGATGCTCCAAGAGACAGAGCCTTCACCACATGGCCCACAGTCTGAATGCCGCCATCAGCAATGACTGGCACACCGAAGCGCCTGGCGTACTCTGCTACCTTGTACACAGAGGTCCCCTGGGGCCGCCCACATGCCATGACTAGAAGGTAGAAAGCATATCAACATGACAAAAATCAGGTTTAAAAAAAAGAAGAAAAAAAAAAGAAAGTCAGATCAGACTTTTGGACACAACAGCAACCAGCTTATAAAATAAGAAGCAGTGTCTATTTCACTGAGACTAACAGTTATTTTAGGTTCGTGGCTCTTTGCTGCAACATGTCTCTTCTGTTCTTCTTGGCGAACGTGACCCAGTCTGAGCACGAGAGGCCGGTCCCCATGGCAACCCAGAATGGGGCCTTGGCAGATCACCATGACAACTAGGAGGATCTCAGGGTATTTTACCATTAGCAACCAAGCCTTTTCTTCTCACTGTAGTTTATAGCCAGATTAAGAACAGGTACAGCAAGCACGGAGGTGCTACAATCTAATATATATGCTTTGGTGTCCCAGTTTATTCTTTTATATGGCCAGTTCTGTCATCACAACATTATCTTTTGTTTTAACGTAGTGCTATACATTAACCATTTATCTCAAATGAAATTCCATTCCTGCTTTTCCGGTAATCTGATAATGAGAAAATAAAAATCTTTTTTTGCGTTTAGGAGATTTAAAAACAAGGACGAGTACCTTCCTGAGTGATGCAGATTGAGCCGCAGCCCATGCCGACTCTCAGAGCATCGACACCAGCATCAATCAGATTCTTGGCCTGGGCGGCTGTAACCACTGTAGGTAAAAAGAATACAAATGTGTCAGTAAATGTGTGCAAACCATTATGTTTTGGTGACATTATAAGAAATCTACAAAAAAAAAAAAAAAAAAAAAAAAAATGCTATGTGAACAAAATCAAAGTTGCTTGACTAACAGTATTTCCACTGACATGTATATTAACTGAGGCAACAAGTGTTTCTTTTTTTTTTTTTTTTTCAACAAACTTACCATTTCCTCCCACCACCTGCAATTCTGGATACTTCTGTTTAATATAATTTATCATGTTGATTTGATACACCGAGTTGCCTTGCGAAGAGTCCTGGAGATCCAAAAACATTCATGGTTTAAGTACACTGGCGTTGGACCTGAGGATTCAGTAGTCTTAACAGAATACAGGCTAAGGAATGCAGACATGTGTGTATTATACAGACATATTTCACACGCAGAGAACACACATTCTGCACACTTACTGTACATTTAGACAATACTTTACCTTTAGCGCCTAAGGTCAATTTCCAGATTAAATTATATTTAAAAAAGTAAGTTCCCAGTAAGTTATAGTATTTTGAGTCATGGAACTCTACCATATTTGATTTATGGTTCTATTAATTTACACTGTCCACAAGTATAGTAGTATATAGTAGTATATAGTAGTAGTAGTAGTACAGCACACTTCCTCTTTATCAGTGGAAGTCCTCTAAAACAGTATGGATTTTTAGGCAACCTCCGCTAACTTTGGTTTAGCATTCTCACACATTTATTACAGACTGGCACCAGCGATAGGATATACATAAGCCATAATTAATTCAACCATCAAAAAGCACCCACCAGTACAACAACATCCACTCCAGCCTGCACCAACAGGTCCAGTCTGTATTTGTCATCCTCCCTGGTGCCGATGGCGGCGCCACACAGCAGCTGTTTGCGAGAGTCTTTGGAGGCCAGCGGGTAGTCCCGGTTCTTCTTCAGATCCGTCCTGGCAATAATGGCCACCAGCTCGTCGTTATTATTTACAATGGGAAGCTTGCCTGGTTACAGAGAAAGTGAGGTTATTAAATTGCATGAGAACTAGAAAAAGCTGCTGCCACACATGAACTTGTATTCACCTTTTTTACTGCGCTGCAGAATATCATTGGCTTCTTTCAGTGTAACACCGGCTGGAGCCACCACCAACTCCTCCCTCTTTGTCATGGCCTTGGATAGGATGTAAGCATAATTTCGATGTTAGAACAATTAAATGAGTGATCCCAAAACAAACATTTTTCAACTGATGGATAAACAGTTGAAAAAAGAAAGCATAAAAATACACACCTCCTCAAGGGGTTTGCCACGGTCTTTCTCAGAAAGGAAGTCAATATCTCGGGAGGTGACGATGCCCACCAGTTTGCTGCCCATTTTGCCTGTCTCTGTGACAGGAATACCAGAGAAGCCATGTCTTACTTTGGCCTCAAACACATCCCCAACTGTCTGGCGCGGACTCATCACAACTGGGTCTGTGATAAAACCCTGCTCAAACCTCTGGAAACCAAGAGAAACCAAACGAAAAGGATTGCGGTTTGTTTTTCCTCTTTGTTTGTGTGCAGCAGCGCAAAACATCACACAGCGAGAAACACACATTAATATGCCAATACAAGAAAACAGTAACACACAACACACACACAAAAAACACACACACACACACACACACACACACTTGGAAGACAATTACCAGAACCTATATAGGGACAAAACGGTACAAGAGGAGAAGACAGGTCAAGGTGAGATTTTAGTCCTTTTGATGTATTTTAGTATTTTGTTTTGTACATGCATGCACGTGTGTAATGGTGATGACAACAAGACTTAACTACGAAAATGCTAAGATGGTGTGACATAAAACACAAATTTAGAAAATTGTCCTTTTAAACGTTAAAAAGGATAATCATAGTTTACCTTAACCTTGCGGACCTCATTGGCTTGGAATTCTGGTGTGCAGTTGTGGTGGATGATACCAATGCCTCCCATTAGCTACCAAAATAGAGAAAAGAAAAAAAAAACATTTCAAAATAGAATTACGCAATACACGAAAAATTGGTTCCTTAATATACCAGCAGTTTTGGCAAAGCAGTGTCTTACAGCCATAGCAATTGCCATTGCCGACTCTGTGACAGTATCCATGGGGGAGGAGATGAGAGGGGTCTTCAATGTGATCTTCCTGGTCAGCGCTGATGTCAAGTCCTAAGAGACAAAAAGAAGGGGGATGCACATTAATGCCTTCACAAAGAGGAGCTTGTTTCTGTTATTTTGCACATGAACCACCAGGGGGCAGACTAAACTTGGCAGATTCAATACACTGTACAATTGTGTCTTCAAGTGGTTTTACCTTTAAAGTGCTCATATTTATGCTAATTTTCAGGTTCATCATTGTATTTAGGAGGATGTATCAGAATAAGTTTGTAGTTTAATTTTCAGAAAACACCATATTTTATGTTGTACTGCCCATTGCTGTAGCTCTTCTTTTCACCTTGTGTGTTGAGCTCTCAGTTTTAGCAACAGAGTGAGGCATCTCACTTCTGTTCCATGTTTGTTGGGAGTCGCACATGCTCAGTAGCTAGGTAAGGACAACTAGCCAGTCAGTTGCAGAGTATGAGGGCGTGCCACGCTAGCAGCTAGGCGAGCATTATAACGCGTGTTACAAAGTGATGCACGTTTTTCATGGAAGTAAAGGCTGGACTACAATAGAGCTGTTTGGAGCAATTTGTAAACAGTGTTTTCTGTTGGAGATGATAAGTCCCTTTGGGTGGACTTTGGCCTTTTTCACTTCGTAAACCTATAAAACAAACAAAAAAGATATATAACAATAAAGGAAAGGGAAAAAGCATAATATGAGCACTTTAAATCTGTTTAAATGACACTAAAGAACATGGAGGCCAATTAGCAGACTTTTTAAAAATCGAGGTACGTTAAATGAGCTCCTTTTAAGTAAAAGTGTACATCGTTTAAACTTTTGTGCATCATTTTGTGTTCGTCTGTGATATGAGATCTCTGCAAACAAAAGAAACGGCATGTTCCATCAAAAACACATTACGTCCTCTCTGGGACAGAAACCTGACGCTGTCTGGAAAAATACAAATGAGCCATACCACTGTGTCTTCAAATTCCAAATTTAACTTTAATATCGGACTGATTCCCACAACAGCCAACACCAGCTTCTGCTATCGTCAACTGTGCGTGTGAAAATAATGACATTCCTTGCACATGGGAAACCAGCAAATGAGTTCTAGGTGTCCAAGCTTCTACTCCTTATCTGTGACAGACATAAACTATGGAGGCTTTTCTCAGGGCTTCACGGCCAAGGCAGGAGAACTCAACTAACATCCCTTCTCCATTTAGAAAGCACAACTGCACTAACCTGCTAAATTCAACTGAGAGTTAGGAAAGCATGTCGAGAACATCACGACCCCGAAGAAATTCCCACAACAGCTCCACGCACATGTGGCCCCTCTTCGTGTTTCCAACACCTTACAAAAGCTAGATAGTATATTACAAATGTCAGTCCGATCTACCGAGCCCCTGTGTGAACATTAACTACTTCATTCAAATTGGTGACAGAGGCCAAATGTGGAAGCATTTGTGTTATTCAAGCACTATCCTGTGGAAAAACTAGGGCAAGACAAAGACTCTTTTGAGACAGCCAGCCCATGACAACATGGCAAGGCAGAAAAGCATCTCACACAGCAACGAGGGAGTAACTCTGAAGGAAACGGGGAGACATTAGAGATATCAATTAAATTACAATCCGCTGAGATGGACGAAGCAGAAGTGAGGGATTTCATCTAAAGCCCTAAGATTAACTCTCCCTTCATCTGCTGAGAGAGGTGGATGAGCAACGGACCAGACACAAATGTAAACACAAGGGTGAGAGAGCAGCCAGTGGGTGACCACATTGGGCAAAAATAGCTGGGCGAGAAGGAATGATGCAGATGGTTTTAAATGGGCAAAAACCAGAGCTGTTATTATAAACGTGTTTGAGGTCTGGAGTAGAGAGGTTTGTTTAAAACTTTTTTTTTTCCTCTCTTTTTTTTTTTTTTAAAAAGAGACTGCACTGTAATAAGTCTGATGGTTTAGGAAGTGGCTCTGCCAAGAATGGTCTGTCTGCTGACAGTGCCACATTATCATCATGAGGGGTGTAGAAGAAACTAAAGAAATGATTGGCTTGTCTTTAAAATACCCAGGAAAGTCTCTTCTCAGATGTGACGGATACTTGCAACAATCTTCTGAAACAACAACCGACCTTACATGCCCTTTTGTATTCTCAAGTATGTCCTTCACACATAGGTGTACTCACCACTTCGTCTGAGGTAAAGTCGATGAAGCCCGGCAATATCAGGAAGTCACTGAAAGACATAAGCAAAATGTAAAGTTAAGGGGCTGATGCAACTAAGCATGGCTGTGATGTTCAAAAGTATCCATTAAAAATAGTAGCAGCTAAAGAGATCATGTTTAAACCAACATGGAAACACAAAATCTGCATAAAGTCAGCAAAATATCTCCAAACAGAGAACTGAAAATGTTTGTCTACATTATAAAAAGGTGCTCACAGGGTGAATTGAAAAGCAATCAAATGGTGAATACTATTGAACAAGATTGTGTTTAAAAAATAATAATTTGGGTAAACACAAATGAGACTTTGACTTTGAATGTCAAGCAACTTCAATGAACATTTGAATTATACATGTGTTAGATATTTAATTAGTTTGTCCTTACCTGATCTCTACTCATTTCTTTCTGTATAAGAATTTCAACTAGGACAACGCCAGTTTAGAGCCTGCAACCTATTGTTGGATACTCTTTTAGGTCTCCCCATGATTCCCAGACTATTGCTAAGTTACATAGTGGCTGAGCACAGACACTGGGTGTAGCTGGGTGCATTATGTACAGTAGTACACTGTATCAGTGCATTTGTTTTTAAACCACAGCCTGTATTCATTTTTTTTTTTGCATACGTGGGTGTGATAAACAAGGCAGTGGGCCGAAGGAAAAATGGAGGAATAAGGAAGGATGGATGTTGGGAGGAAACTACAGAGCGAGGGTATGTCAAACAGGTAGATGATGAGCAGTACATAACAGAGTCTAAATGAGAATGGGAGTTGAGAGTGAAGGTAGAGAGCTGACCCGCTAACAGATCTCTGCTGCTTCAAGAGTGGGTGGAAGGAAAGGAAGGTCTGAAATAGTCGCCAAAGATGGGACACTACAAGGGAGGAGTCCTATTTGTTTCCCTCACTTTGGAGGTAAAAAACAGCCACAAACATCAATGTGGGGACAAGCAGAAGTCCAGCACACATCTGCTAGCATTTAGCAGCAGCCACAAACCTCAGCTGCGACACACAGGCTGCTCCTACTGACTGAGGGTCAGCGCTACACCGGAGCTCATTTGAATTCTAAAGAAAACACTGGCTTGGTGTTGCCTTATTATGGTTTTCATTTGAGTGGTAGGTGTAGACAAATGCATGACGCTAAGCGGGAGTGTTTCAAAGTACAATCAGAGGCCACAATTGATCTTCCCCTGCTTGTACCAACACCTGTCCTTGCCCAGGCATAAAGGAGAAACACCCCACCCAAAAAACATCAATTCAGCTGAAAGCATGGCATCCAGTGTTTTGTAATTGTAGCAGCAAGTTTAACAGGGTGAACTCAGAATGAGTAACACCTGCATGTCTGACTTTAACTGGTTTGTGTGACGAGGAAGGTGACAGAGGACCATTATTACACTACAGTTAGCAGCAGGGATTTATTTGCTACAGTAGTCATTCTGTAAGTGTTACAACAATCAGAAATATGTCCCATTATGCCAGCCCTACGTTTGAGGTAATCAACTACTTCATATTTAAATTTATCATTTAATAGGAGTTGGTTTCCGTTTGCTGAGTAACTTGGCCATAAGGCTGTAAATGTTCGGTCAATGATCAGTGAACACTCCTCCAGACCACAGATTGAATAACACAGTATGTAGTATAGTGTATGGTTTAAATCATATGTGTGTAGCATGACATGCAGCAAAGGGCCGCAGGTCAAAGTCGAACCCGGGCCCGCTGCGCCAAGGAGTAAATCTCTATATATGGGCGCCCGCTCTACCAACTGAGCTATCCGGGCGCCCTGACCCCGTATTTAACATGCCTGGAGCTTGAGTGAGAAAGTGGCATAAGAGGCATGTGATTACAGGGATTGTTCGTAAATGTAATTTACAGTGCATCACCTTAGCTCACAATACAGTTAACAAACAAAGCTAACATCTAGGGCTATGATGAGGCAAAAACACAACCTTAACTTTCTAGGGTGTTTCAGCAGTGTCTACAGAAAAATGTTCAAAAGTAGCATTGATTAAACATGAGTTTAAAAAGTAGCATTGATTAAAAGGGCATGTTCACAATCATGCCCACCTTGCTGTACCTCGGTTTCACTTTCCCTAGGTGTCTTACTTCCTTTTTCTTTAACTAATAACCTAAAATATAAAAAGAAACTAAAAAGATAAATTAGCAATATCTATCTTGTACCTGTGACAGGAGTGCATGTGTGTTGATCAAGTCATTGGGGATATACAAGGAAAGTGGTCATACATTTTAAATCTTGCAACAGAAGCTGAAACGCTTCCAATAGATCTGTATTTGTCACACTGGCGTTATGAAGGGGTCAGACAGAGGACAAATGGCTTGGTGATGCAGACGCTTTCAACCCCATCCACCCCAATTCCTCCTGCATTACACAGGTCAATTCAGGCCACCATGTGCGCAAACCTTCCTTCGGCCGTGATGCACTTCATTACAGTTTGGGGAGGTTGTTCAATCACACGCAGACACACTCAAACACCATTACGTTTTCTATTCAATTAGCTTCTGTAAAGCAGGAGCAGCATGATTAGAGCAAATAACTGGTGGATTTTTGGTTGATAAAACCTTCCAACTAAACTTAAACCTACATTGTGTCATTTTTTTAGCTGATTCTTTGCAAAACCCCCTTTGTTCTTTCACAAATATGTGCTCATTCATGTGTAATTAATTCCACCAACTAATCAAAGTATTCTTGTAAGCGTAGTGCCATTCAGAATCATTCAGAATACACACTAGTGAGTCGCTCGAATGACGGCAGCCATGTAGTGCCTCCATCTTTAAAATACGTTAGCCAAAGAGGGACATACCTCCGCCTTTCGCGCTTTTAAACTCTGTGGCACCGTGACGAATGCCAGGGGGAGATTACTCGCAAGGGAAGCAGAAAAGAGAATTAAAACGACAATACGAAACAAGACCAATTGGAGTGGCTCGAACAGCTGCGTGTAAACAATGGAGATACTAAGAGCTAATTTCGGGTTCTGCCACCGTAGGCGTTGAAATGCGCTCGGAATAGGATGTTAGAGAGGTTGTTAGAACCTGTGGCAAACATGTCCAAATGGTTAAGCACTGTGATGGATTTAGGAGAAAGTTTTAAAAGAAATGGCATGCTTCTCAGTGTACAACACCCACTATAATTACGTTGCACAACACTTTGCTTCATGTTATTCATGATTAGGAAAATAAAAGTATGGTTACAAGGATTAACAAAGAAAAAATAATTCAGTCAAAATCCTAATAAAAAGTGCAAATACAACGCATTTCTTGTTTATCACCAGACTGCTTACCAGAGCTGAGTGAGGTAAAGTAAGAAAAAAATTAAATTAGTACTTAATTATTACTTTTAGGTAAAGCAAAGTGATTATAAGAAAGTGCATGAGCTGTTCTGGCATGCATGTTGCATTCACAGGACAGGTCATGCACTTTGATGGGTAGTTGAAGTTAATAATGCAGTTATGTGCACCAGAAGCAAATTTGATCCCCATGACCAAGATCAGGTTGAGCATTCCATTAAGCCCAACATTTATCTTCTCCATTCATGCACTTTTATGGCACCAGATTGCTTTGGAGGGACTGTCATTTGCTTCCTCTTTATGGATTCACTATTTGGAGAGACAAAGGATTTTTAACAGCACAGTTTCAAAACGGTTTGAAGATGACTGTGTTACTCACTTGTAAGTCAACCCCTCTCCTTTAGAGCATAGCTCTTCAGCCGTATGACCATCGGAGCCAACGCACTGTTGGTCAGATCTGCTGGTTCAAAATGTGTTGGCCATTACAAAGCACTCCTGTGTACACTTCACCCACCATTTCACGCAGGTGAGGTTTTAAAATCAGGAGACCTTACTTTGAATGAATGTCATTACTTTACTGAGATTTTCGGAAAATCAAATAAAAGTTTGTGATGCAGGGAAACTTACTTGTATGTTAGGCCATCTCCAATCGAGAAGAGCTGCTGAGCTGAGAGTCCATCTTCAGGGACATAGCCTGTACCACCGCTGATTAAGTAATCCGCCATGCTGCCAAATGATAAGAGCCAACTTCAATCAACTGTGCAGCCCAGCCACTCAGATAAAGAGATGTACATGAAGACAGTAAAAGGATGCTCTGCAAGAACACATCCACTTTGCAGGCAGAGCTTTAGTGACCTTCTCACAGAAAGACATAACCATAGCAACATCAACATCCCTTAGCCAGCTGCAGGTTAGTGCGCCTGCGTGGCAACAGCTTCATCTGCTTGCAAAAACAAGCTATTAATAATTCGTCAATACACTTGTAACAATGTTGCACACACTAAATAGAGGCATAGTTTTTTCTGACTGCTATGGAGACATCACGGGAGAATACGTTACTTAACATTAGATCACACAAAGTACCACAAACGCATAAGTCACTGTAGAAATTCAACTAAAGCAAAATATGGCCGGGTGACTTACTAACATTTAACTGAACCACGCATTACACTATTTTAAAAGGTAATGGTAAAACCATATTCACTGAAACGCTGTCCAAAGAAGAACACGACATCCTCAAAATGTCGTTTTTTCTCTAGTTAGCTACTGGCCTGGTGACCTACATTGCATTATCAGGCGCTAGCAGACATTACCGTTATCTAGTTAGCTCCTTGCACTGCACATTCGTAACGTTAGTTAAAATATGCTACTTGTTTATACAGTAAAAGCTGCTATAATCTGCGTTATATTACCCATGCTAGTATCCATTTTAGACCGCCACACCTCTCACCTCAGAAGTACCTGGTTAACCATAGCAGTGTGTTGGAAACTGACATTATGCACAAAGCAGCACTATTTAGAGTAGCTAAATCAAATGTCTGAACATGTTTAGTCACCAACCATTACGGTCTAGCAAACATTACAACACCTTCTGAGAGTTAGTCTAATTCTAATAGTCTACTAATGTACGTGCAACTGAACTTTTGGCAGACCAGACATGAGCCGAGTCCACACTACGTTAAACTTACGGACATGTGGGAGCAGCCGTTAGCATTTAGCATTAGCGGCTTGGTTATTTTGGCTTGACCTACAGAAAACGATCCAGAGACTTTTAAAATCAAGCTTTTCTAGCGTTGGATAGATAGGTTACCAAGTGGTTTAAACTACGTAGCTTCTTAGCTATCGTACAATAACGTTACAGCATATATCCTAGACGAAGTCACGTTAGCTAACGTTATAGCTAACCTTTTGGAGCTGATGCCCACGTTGACCAAGGGAAAGCAACTTCCCAGCTGTGAATCTACAGAAGTCAGGCTAAGAAATGCGATGATAGACACGGTAATTTCTTCTACCTTGAAGAACAATATCGAAGAAAAAAAACAGGCTGTTCGTGGCTCCAAGATGTAAAAGTACTGGTTGGCAGTAAAGTGATTCAGAAGTGATTGCCTGCCTGTCGCTGCAGACAGTGCGTGTTGGTGTTATGTACTAGCAGCAGCGTCACATCCCCTCTCCTCCTCACAGAGGCGTGTTTAACCCATTGACATATGGTTTAACCTACTGCATTTTTGCTGCTGGTGTCATCCATGGTTTGTGTAATCAAGATCCACTGGTTAACGGTGGAACAAAAAAGGTTAGTAAGTGCACATGTTAAAGTGTTGCAAGTGAAATGATGGCAGACCGGTTAATCAGGGCTAGTCCATTCAAGTTCATTCCAATAGGCTATCCTTGGACACCAGTTGTTAGAATAAAGATGGTTCCCTATTTCCATTTGTGTCATTTTAACGTCAGTGGTTGTAGTTTTGGCGGAGTTGGAAAGTTACTATGCACCAGTGGTGGAAGAAGTATTCAGATCCTTTACTTAAGTAAAAGTAGCCTATTAATAAGCTACCGCACTGTAAAATACTCTGTTACAAGTAAAAGTCCTGCATTGAAAATATTACTTAAGTAAAAGTATGTATTATCAGGAAAAATGTACAGTATTAAAAGTAAAAGTAGCCTACTCAATGCAGAAAAAAATCCTCACGTGTTTTTAAAATTGGTAACGATCCAAATAGTTCTGTCAATAAACTAAGAGTCTATATAGTTGGGTAGTAAAACACATTTTATAAAACTACACGTGTTTTGTTTGCAAACATCTGAATTTGTAAAGTAACTAGTAACTAAAGCTGTCAGATGGATGTAGTGGAGTAAAGAGTACAATATTTCTCTCTGAAATGTAGTGGAGTAGAAGTAGAAAGTGGCATGAAAAGAAAAGACTAAAATAATGTACAAGTACCTCAAATGTGTACTTAAGTACAGTACTAGAGTAAATATACTTAGTTACATTCCACCTTTGCTATGCACATTTACTTTGTGCAGTTTTGAGGTACTTTACTTAAATTCTTCCATAATGCTTCCTACCAATAGCCAATATTTTAAAAGGATATTGGTCTTTTTACTCCACTAGCCTTCTTTTCAGATTAACAATTTACCACTTGTATTGCCATGTTATAAAATACTATGCATTGTCATAGATTCAACTTTACAACAGTATGTGTAGTTAAAATAAGTCCAGACTGCAGCAATATTAAAATGCTGCTAATATTGCTTACATTACATACTGCAACTTCATGGAGCAGATCAGAGTGACATGTTTCACTACCAATACCGTTTTTGTTGTATCTGCTGCCAAAAAATGAGGGATATTATTTTTTACACTTTTTGTTTCAACAGGCAATTAGGTAACTTGAATACTATATTTGGGGCTGGCATTTCCGATATATTGATTATTTCTTGCAGGGATGTGTCACTGATTACATTTCAGATATTGAATGCAATACAGAACCACATGATATTCTCTGTTACCCAATATAATTCAAAGTCCTCTTGTTCTATATTAATCACAGGTGATGGTTGGATCTGTTTCCCACTCTGTGTTTGTGTCAAATTAAATGTGGGTCATTGCAGATATGGGTCAATGGTTCCTTTATGCACTGTAGCTATTTTGAGCAGTTGATTCAGCCTTGTTTATCCCCCCCTGCAGCATGCTGCTCACTCTTTCCTTGATGTTGCATCACTGAATTGTCTGTGTACAGAAACAACTTTACAAGATAAGCCATTTTTTATTGTTTAAGCATCCACTCATAAGCCATAAATATGATCTACATGGCCTTCAAACAACTCAGAAATGAAGTGTGCCATCCAAAGCAAGGGCTTTCACCTCAAGGGCATTTGCAAACTGATCCAAATGCAAGTGTGTGTGGACATGTAAACTGACCCGACGGCATGAAGTTAATTTACATGTGCAGCCTTATGAAGGCACAGACAGTGAAAGTAAAGCATGAAAGCCAGAGGACTTACATCACATTGTCATTTGATTTCACATTGGATATTGGCATTGAGGGTTGATATTGTTGTGGTATTCTCCCATTTCATTTTAAGTCTTGCTTTTGCTTTTGCACTTGAACATGCATCATTTTAGAATCAATATTAGCTGTGAATTCTGGGGAGTCTGACCTTTTACAAATGTTTTTGCAGAACTCACACGTCCTGGTAAGAAATTAAATCTGCAGCAGGCAACTTTGCAATTACAAATAGCTACAAAAAGCTTTCACATTCTGTGAAAATAATAAAACAAACTGACGTATTTTAACCTAAATATTGTTTGAGTTGTGGCTCATTCTCCATATACTTTCTCAGCAACTCACCTCTCTGGGCCTAGACCAGCCTGGATGCGTGTGGCACTGTATCTCTGAGCTGCAGTTTCATGTCCATGGCCATGATGTGAGGTTTGCCGAACATAATGTTGCCCTTCCTGGGATGAAAATTCGGTATCTGGGGGCTGAGTGTCTCCTACGATTCTTCGATAATCCACCTGCTGGCTCTCCCTCGCTGCATCTGCAAAGTGCTTAAAACCATACCCCTCCATTGTCCGTCCAAGGTCAGTCCCAGGATCCAGTGGCCCTTTCGCTTTGCGTTGCTGTGCAGCTTGCTTGCTCGCTTGCTTTAAATTTAATTTACAAAGTCAGTGAAAATATCCAACAGCTGAAGATTACATGTGTAACGGAAAACTTCTTGAAACCCTGATTTCATATGAACCTCATAACCCAAGTTTGGAGGAGTGACAATTTGCAAAACAAATGCAAACTCTCCATTTGTTTTTAAATATTCTTATCTGAATTCCTTTGTCTGCTCTATTTACTCTGCCTTCCAGACCAGAAATGGAGCTGCATTGGTGTTCCCACACAGAGGAAAAAAGACCTGTGTCAGGCTACTCCGTCTGCCCCTGCACAGGATGCACCTGCCTACAAAAAGGCACCAGCCACCTCTAGGCGTGTCGATAAAGGGCGTCACCTAGGAGATTCTCCCACTGAGAGGGTGTCACCGTGGAAATGATGCCAGCAGAAGAGTGTTGTTGTGGAGAGGCTGTTGTGCTGATGTCTTCGAAATCTTGGAGAAGATTTTCTGTCATATAGGCAGAGGGTAATGGAGAGGGTAGATGAGCCCTGTACTGTACTTATATGTAGGATAAAGCACTCATTGCCCTGAGCGTTTCCTTTACACGGTGAATGGAGTGAGTGCTACTGTCCTGCTGAGTGCTCTATCAAGCTCTCTGTCCGGCTCCCTCTCCATGTATGGGTTAATCCTGCTTTCTATCGGTGGCACCACGTCACTTTCACAAAGAGGATTTCAGAATTAAAATGAACAGGACTAGAGATGAGCTTTGCAAAGAAAGCAGCACATTTTTGCAGCGCAAACGGCAAGATCATCACTATGGTGTGTTCTTTTTATTTTGTCTTGCTCCACTAAAACCAAATACATACAACGCATATCATTTCTGGAAATATTTGGCACCAAGGAGTGTTTTTTCTTTTAACGACTCCGGACTTGAATGATAAATTTAGCTTCTCACACCAGGACCCACAGGTATTATTTCGTAATGCTTCTTATGCTTACGTCCAGGCCTCGTGGAAAATGTGGGTTTCCAATCCATTGCTAAGTAAAACTGCAGCTAAAATGAGTCTGTATATAAATAAGCTCTGGTGTAACCACTCCACATCCTAAAAAAAGCAGAGGTTAGACTCACAAGCTGACACAACATGTACTTGTACCTTGACTCTGCCGAGTGAAGCTTGCACCTAAGTGCCAGTGTTACATAATCACTCTAAAAAATTTTGTTTTTTGTTATTGAGTGTTTCTGACATCAGAAAAGGGTGTAAACTCATGCCTTTGGTGGGATGTGCATACAGTATGCAAAGTACAGAATGTATGTGTTGTGTTATCCGTTGGTTTTTTTGTGCCTTTTTTTGTTAAACTTGTGTAGAAATTTAGCCAGGGGAAATGTTTCCCCTCCACACAGACACACAAGTGGGCCGTTACTCTTCTCAAAGGGATCACCTCCAGGTGACTGACTGTTTGTGACAGTTGGTGAGACGTTAAGATGGAAAATCCTCTTAAGCCCGTCCTCTGAGGTTCCCCACTTACAACTCCCATTTATCTTCAACACATGGCAACGGAAACCCCTTCCCCCCCACACAATGAAGATAACAAATTAGAAAACTGACTATTAGTACCAAAGATACAGATTCTAAATATATACATTTGTAATCTACTGTAAATGGATTGACACAATGCTGCTCTTCTGACTGTAGACCTTTGCTGCTGTTGTACCCTAAGATCATGTTATCAATGTCATTAAAAGGTTAGTGTCTCATGCACTAAAAGGGATGGGAGCACACTCTTAATTTCACATGTGCATGTTGTTAAGTTGTTAACTCCACTCACTCACTCATTCATTTACATTTATCATAATGAATGTCATGTGCACAGTGTGGATACTCATTGGCTGGCTGAGGCAAATCAGAGTCATACGATTTACCACAAGGTTAACCATTCCCAACAAAAGAGTACTCCCTGTGTGTGAATAACTGGCCACTGAAGATATAACTTATCAGATGGATGGAAGTCAGGTTGAAGTTGTAATTAACTTCACGTTACATTACTCTGATGCAGCACAGGCCTCTTTTTAAGGAGAACTGCACCTATAAGGGACTGGAAATAAATGTGTCTCCTTTTCTATTATGTGGTTCTTTTAAAGACATGTATAATGTCCTCTAAAACAGTCATTCCACTTCAAGTGCAAGTGAAATTGTTATTTATGAGTTTTAATTTCACTGTAATTGCTGCAGTTATTTTTTTTTTTTACCAAAGATAAAGAAGAGAGATAAAGAGAGAGAAGAGAGAAGATAAGAAGTGTCATCTCAGGAAGAGCAAGCAAACTATATGTACAGAGTAGGCAGAAGTAGCAGTATATAGTTGTTAACAGAGGAACATATTAAGTAAAACTTGATTTTACACATCAAGATCAATTTACTAGTCATGGAAAGTACTGACTAGTTGTATAATGTATTCTGTGGCTGAGGTGAGGGATTTACGTCACAGAAAAGTAACAGGGCAGCCTGAGTTACAAAAACCTCAGGGCAATATTTTGCAGATGGTCCACTGTGGCAGTGGACCATCTGGTAGGTGGCCTACCATCCTCTGTAAATGTACCCTGTCACACACACATTCACCATTCACCACATGGCAGCTTAGTTGTATTCCCAGACACCAAACAGTGCGTGTGGTGCTGATTAATTAAACACAACATACGTAAACTAAATATACAATACAAACAGCATTCTACTAAAATGCAGTAGTGCAAAATTCTACTCACCAAGACTGAAGCCTGTGCTCTGAGGTCTTAACTGTGCTACACTGACATCTAGTGGATGCAATGTTTTATTATCCCAAACACCATTATACTTTCATGAGTAAGGGATTTCTTTAAAGGTCACATGACATGGTGCTCTTTGGATGCTTTTATATAGACCTTAGTGGTCCTCTAATACTGTATCTGAAGTCTCTTTCCCGAAATTCAGCCTTGGTGCAAAATTACAGCCACTAGAGCCAGTCCCACAAAGAGCTTTCCTTAGTATGTGCCATTTCTGTGTCTGTAACTATTGAGGAGGAGAAGGGCGGCAAGGTGGAGCGTGGGGGTGTGGCCTTGACCAACTGTCACTTTGCTCGTTTGAAAGCCATGATGTCTCTCTCTCTCTCATGGGTGGGCCAAATTCTCTGGGCGGGCAAAGCAGAGAAAGGGGAGGTAACCTTGCTCCTTATGACCTCATAAGGAGCAAGATTCCAGATCGGCCCATCTGAGCTTTGATTTTCTCAAAGGCAGAGCAGGACACCCAGGACTCGGTTTACACCTATCACCATTTCTAGCCACTGGGGGACCATAGGCAGGCTGGGGGAACTCATATTAATGTTAAAAAACCTCATAAAGTGAAATTGTCATGCCATGGGACCTTTAACCCATGTGTTATCTTCTGTTTGACCATGCAACTTTTTGTTTTTCTCTTTTTTTTCAACTGTTTGTTCGTCTTTACGACCCTTTTCTTGCTTGTCCGGATGTTTCTGAATCTTTTCCCGACATTTTTGTCCCTTTTTTCAACGCTCTTTTATCAATTATTTTCTTCCAATGCTATAAAATGTAATAAAACACCGTCAATTCAATGAAAGTAGTGGACTGAGCATTTACTTTACTTGAAGTGAAGAGCGTTGTATAGAACCATCCACGTTATTTCTTTTGACAATTTAGTTGAAAGAATCCCAAATTTGTGTAATATAAACTTTTTGAAAATGGGTCAAATTTGACCTGAGGACAACAGGAGGGTTAAGTGCATTTCTCATTTAGATTAACCTGTTTTGAGTTTAGTCAGTGAAATGAAAAACCAAAGAATAGAATGTCTGTGTGTAGCTGAGTAATCTGAACTAATTGGCTGCCTGTCAATTTCTGGCAGTGAAAACCGCAGAGTAGTCTCTCAAAGCTGCTTACAACATTCCTACGCAACTTTCTTTATACCTCAGGGAATCATAAGACATGATTATCCAGATGGGAAACAATGGACAAAAGTAAACATCAACGCACAGAGGAAATGGTTTGGAAGTAATGTCTAGCTGTTCAGGCTTGTGTGAGAAAAAGGTTTTTTGACTCATATCAGTATCAAAAATACTCAGCATTATTGCCTCAAAAGTTTAGACCATGCCACGTTTTAAATTAAGAATGTGTAAACCATGAGGTAGCACTGATAAATCATATACTATCATATCAAATGCTTGGTGTGGATTTAAGAGTTAGCCCAACATCTGTGCTCTTATGCTTCCAGTGAACAGTGGTGACTGTATGTCTGCCTCAGGGGGAAGTGAAATCATGACAGAACAGCGCTGCCATCTTGTTCAGCTCATTCTGCTGAATGGGGAATTTTCCAGATAAGAAAATCTGGAATCTCCACTGTTGCATGTGAATAAACAGGAAATACCAATAATGTATTTATTTATTAAAAGATAACAGGTTTTCTAATAAGTTTATACAGAGTGGATCCTGGTGTTGGAACAGGTCTGAGTGAGCCCATAAATGTATGTGCATGTTTGTGTGTGTGTGTGTGTGTGTGTGTGTGTGTGTGTGTGTGTGTGTGTTTCTGTGAGTTCAATAGTTATCTCTCTTAATGCTTACTCACTCACTAGCTATGAGTGACTAAGAACATGTCAAATACATTGCTCAACTGTCAACGTTTTCCTTTTGTCATTAAATGTTATCCTAACTGTTCAAACAAAGACCTTACTGACCAGATCCGAAATGAGGAAGTAAATACTCTCAGATATCATCTCACTCTTAATCCTCTTGGTTGCATGTGGGACATAAAGCCGTTAAAAAAAAACATTTTTATGGTATGATATGGTACGGAGCTGTTCGTTTAATAGTTGACTCGGAAGAAAGCCAACGTTTTGACGATAAACTACATCAACACAACAGTATGAGGAGTTAAACTGGATGGGCCCAATAACCTCTCAATAGTTCTACTTGTTGTTAAATTGCAACATGGGGGGTGCATTATGTCGGCAGGATAATTTAAAAGGCAACCGCGACTAAATCTTTTGTACAGCCCTATTTCTGATACCGTGGTGGCAGAAAGTTTGCCATGGTGGGCCGCCACTACAGAATCAACATAGAGGAAACACTGAGAGGGGCCTTATTACATGATCCAACTTTTCTTTAAAGGTCCGTTGTGTAACGTGTAAGTTGTTGATTATCAAAATCTGTGCTGCCTGTTCACAAACTTGTCCTTTTTCATAAATATTTACCACCACCATCAATTCCAAGTATTCCTTTTGGCTTGAAATGTTACATTTGCATTTGCATGAACTGGGGTAGACGCTCCATATTAATGTGCCATCTTGAAATACGTTAGCCGGTAAGGGACATACAGGACATACTGCTCCGCCTTTTGCGTTTTTTGCTGTCACATGCAAATGCTAATGCTGCTAATGGGTATCGTAGCTTCCCAATTGCCATTTTCAGCATGTAGCTTGCTAGCTCAAAGTTTGTTGTTGTTTCTCGAAACGAAGGGATTTTGACAAAAGTAAACACACAGGGAGAGTAAGGTGATGTCGACAATTATCCTGGAAATGTACTGCCGTTGATCCAGACTATTCCAATTTTAACTTAAAATAGGAAGTTTCTGTAATATGGCCCCTGGAGTGTTTACATTCTATAATAAATATAAAAAATAAATAAATAGCTTAGACCTACATGGTAGGTATTCCATAGGCAATATAATTAAAATTGACAGGAAACAGGCTCTTGGGAGATACAATCTACAGGAAATATCTAGGCTAATTGAACATAAATTAATAAATAAAATATACAAAAGTGAGTCTTCTTATGTTTTTCCTATTTGTCCTCATCTATGACAGTGATACAGTTTAGAAAATGAGCACGACCAAAGAACTGACGACACCAATTAAAACCTAAAAAAATCGAAACCTATTAGCTTAATCAAAGTATGAAGCATAACAACCTCATGGAAATTTCTGAACTCTCCTCAGGTCATCTAGGCATACTGTAAACATGAATCAGGAAATTGTCTGACTACAACGTGATGTCACTGGCAGGATACGCTCTCTAATTGAACACTGCTTGACAACAGCCCTACAGCTCACACACAGCAGCGGAGACGGAGGCAGACACAAGCTATGTGATTTCAGCTTCAGCGGTGGAAGAGTTTGTCCCGTTATTTTTTGACCAAAAAATATCAGCGGATTTCTCTTGGGCTGCCCTGTTTGTTGTTGGGAACTACCTCAACCTACCTAGCTACGCGAGAGAAAGAAAGATAGAAACTGCAAAAGAGCCGAGCATCTGGTAAGGTATTACAACCAACGAAATAGTTCGTCCCAGTTTTAGTAGCGCTTAAAGAAAAAGTTTCAAAGTATTCTCGCTGCGTGGTGGTATTTGTTCTTTTCGTTGTTTTTTTTAATCGTTTCCAAAGCCATGTGCATTGGATGCATAGACAGTATGGATGCTACCTTCATGTTCGTTTCTGAGCGTCTGCATTTGCAATAACTCTTGTTACAAATGCGGTGTTTAGTGGATGTTTTTTTTGGAAGAGGGAGAGTAATAGAGTCCTAGATTGTTTAAAGTCAAATGAAAATAGAAAATAAATACTCGCTTGCATCACTTACGGATAAATATTGAAATATGTTCTACGACAATCCCAACAGCCTTAAAATGCACCACTAATGGTTCTTCCTGTGTGGTCTCTAGCTTCCTTGCATACACGCTTTCTCCATACACAAGTCATTTTTACCCAGTTCACGCACAAAAATACACTGTGCACCACGATAAATTAGTTAACATGTATATTGTGGTTTGGAATTGTCCCAAAAATATAGTCCAAAGTGTATCAAGGTTGGACTTCAGCAACGGGATTCTCAGTGGATTGCTTAAACCCAATGTTCCAAAAGGGTGAAAAAGTAGCACATCTTCATTTCAGTTGTTTATTTGGCTCACATCATCACGCTCTGATAAAGCCTTTGTGCTGTATTTCTTTTGTGATGTGAGCCACATGAAGTGAAATGATAGTATGTTGTCCTCCTAGATTTGGAAATTTGAAGATGCTACCATTTCATCTTATGTTTTGGAACATTGTCCAAAACGTATGTGCATTTTACATTACATTTATTCGGCTCCAGCTTTTATGCAAAGCCACCCCCCCAAAAAAAATGCAAGAATCATGCAAGTACATTAATCAAATATGCAGATCTACTTTAACTGCTACAGGAGATAAAGAAAGATTGTTGTTGTTTTTTACTTTATGGGCCAAGGTGCAGTCTGAACAAATGTAACTGACTAACTGTACTCTACTCTTTAAAACTGATCATTGTTTTTCTTTTTGCAGCTAATTGTCGATTACCACGGGAGCCATGGTGGCAGCAGTCCTTAAGTTGTATTTTATTGGAACTGCGCTGAGCATCCTTGCAGTCATTTTTGGAATAGTAGACTCATTTGGTGGTCTGATGTACACCCAGGACCATCACTACATTTCGGACTTGGACCAACAGACACAGAGGCAGCTGTCCTCGAGCAACCACCGGAGAGGATCGCCCGTGACTAAAAACATTGGCTCTTAAGGGAAACATGTGGCACAATTTACAAAAAATGGCAGCTGGATGGGCTTGCTGGCTACTGTGGCATTGGATCAATAGACAGTGAGACTACGTTTATAATGACTGGAGATAGCAAGTATCCGGATTGTTCT
Source organism: Perca flavescens (assembly GCF_004354835.1). Classification (NCBI taxonomy): domain Eukaryota; kingdom Metazoa; phylum Chordata; class Actinopteri; order Perciformes; family Percidae; genus Perca; species Perca flavescens. The sequence continues at coordinate 10,320,322 of NC_041353.1, read as the reverse complement.
ATTGCTGAGTATGGACATCAATGCAATGTCTAACTTTCTATGCGTTCTGTGTTAGGGTTAGATATGGATGCATAACCCCACAGCATGTGTTTGTGTTTGCGCTACTCTTTATGCTTTAAACACGGTATCAGCTAAGATGTGTTAAAGAAACTCCAAATTGGATGAGAACTGTAACATCACTACTGACAATAATTAGCACTAAAATCAGAATGTTTTGTCTTTGCGATGTGCGTATTTTGAGGGTTTTAGTATTCAAATAAAATGTATTTTAAAAAAAACATTGAAGTGTTGCAATGAGTACGAACTGCTGCCTCTCTTGGCTACAGAAAAAAGACATGGACTTCCTGTTTACTGAAGAGTTAGTTGGAAGCCAGGCTGACGAATAAGTATAAAATGAAGTGAAAACTACTGACACAATTTCAGCAGTGATTAGGAACTAAAGGTTGAGCCTGGTGTGAGATTGCTGAAGTGCTGTGACGCATAGCATTTTTCAAAAGTGTCATAAGTTTAATGACCGTTGAAGCATGGTGACATACCACTGGTTGACTGGCTGGCTTTTCAGCTAAGTGCATTGAGGACAATTGGCAAACAATGAGGCTTAGGTAAATACTCATATCTATTAACTCTTTCCACCTGCACATGTATTTTGTTACTGTTTATTTTCCTCTGTCTGACCTTTCTTTTAAAATGTACACATAAACATTAACGTATTGCTGATTCATCGTCTTTTTCATCTTAGCGCCGCGAGGACAGCTGGCAGTGAATCACGCAGACTACGCCTTCGCCTGAGGTTACAGCTAATTACTTAGGCTTTTTCCCCTCAACATCATCCCAACACTCCACAAGACTAAAACTGAACTAATAATTTCCACTGTAAATGAGGATATGTGCATACTATAAGGTGTAGATAGCATTTGGCACAAATATACAAAATGTCTCTTCTTTTTATTACTAATTTATTATGTGTTTTTCAGCCTTGACATCTTTCCTTGATCTCGTTACCTTTTTTTCATCGAGGTTGAGAAAAGGTGTTAAGGAATAGGACCTAACGACTATTTGACCGCATCCCCTGTCTATTTTGTCTGAATAGAATGAAGACATGCTACTTTTATACCAAATACTACTGTATAATTAAGAGCAAGTGTGCAGGACTCATAGTGGTGAAATCAAGTTGAATTAACTAGTCAAGTCATGCCAAGTGTATTGGCAACGTGTACCAACACGGCCTAAAAAAACAACAAATAAGAAAGCCAAATTGAGGAAACCGCAGGAGAGGCAATTGAAAAGAGATAGCTGGTTGCGCAACAGGAGCCCTGTGAGCACAGTCTAGATCATTGTGCCTCTGGTCTATGAGTATGTATTAACAATGAATCAAATGGATGCATCCGTGTAATGTAAAAGGGACTGCTCAAAGAGATGAAAATGGGGAATTATGAGTGATGTCTGGCCCTATGGAGCAATTCAGCCTCTTTTAGCTTATTGTTTTACTTTTATGGCCCGAAATACACACACATGCACAAACAGGACCCATACACATGCATTAATGGAGAGATTTCAGAGCCAATGAACAGATGCCTGCCAGTGAACGGGCGCTCCGAGCAGTTGGGGGTTTGGTATTTTTGCTCGAGGGCACCTCAGCAGTGCCCAGCAGTACCTCTCCAGCTACCAGTCCACACTCTGTACTTGGTCTGTACAGGGACTCGGACTGACGACGGTCCGGTTCCCAAGACAGAGTTACTCCCAGGTGTGGTTTAGTCTCTTTAATCTCGTCAGACCATCAGATCATTTTTCTCTCACGGGGAAATGGAAAATGAATACTGCACTTTCATTACAGTCATCAGTTAGAATAAGAAAGTACATGTTCAGGCTAATATTTAATAGAATGTTCGAGCTGTACTATCTCAATCTCCACTGTCTCTGACTGAGTCACTAGGTTGTAGGAGTGGAGATCCCCTCACTGGTGACTGAAAGCAACAGTGTCAACTCAGCCGTACAACGTGTCATTTCCTGGTTAAGAGCTCGTTAAAAACCACAGAAACAAGCACTATGTGTACTCAACTGAATGTAACCTGAACCTGCAACAGACTGAATGTACAGTTAGAAGCAGCACAAAGCGTCACAACTTTATGAACAACAATGGCTTAACAGTGTAAGACAGTGATTCCCAACCCTTTTGGTCTGAGGTCCCCCCACAGATGAACTCACCTACCGTTTCATCCATTCCCAATGTCCATCCATCCATCCATCTTCGTCCGCTTATCCGGTGTCGGGTCGCGGGGGGAGCAGCTCCAGCAGGGGACCCCAAACTTCCCTTTCCCGAGCAACATTAACCAGCTCCGACTGGGGGATCCCGAGGCGTTCCCAGGCCAGGTTGGAGATATAATCCCTCCACCTAGTCCTGGGTCTTCCCCGAGGCCTCCTCCCAGCTGGACGTGCCTGGAACACCTCCCTAGGGAGGCGCCCAGGGGGCATCCTTACCAGATGCCCGAACCACCTCAACTGGCTCCTTTCGACGCAAAGGAGCAGCGGCTCTACTCCGAGCTCCTCACGGATGACTGAGCTTCTCACCCTATCTCTAAGGGAGACGCCAGCCACCCTCCTGAGGAAACCCATTTCGCCGCTTGTACCCTGGATCTCGTTCTTTCGGTCATGACCCAGCCTTCATGACCATAGGTGAGGGTAGGAACGAAAACTGACCCGGTAGATCGAGAGCTTTGCCTTCTGGCTCAGCTCTCTTTTCGTCACAACGGTGCGATAGATTGAATGCAATACCGCACCCGCTGCGCCGATTCTCCGACCAATCTCCCGCTCCATTGTCCCCTCACTCGCGAACAAAACCCCAAGGTACTTGAACTCCTTCACTTGGGGTAAGGACTCATTCCCTACCTGGAGAAGGCATTCCATCGGTTTCCTGCTGAGAACCATGGCCTCCGATTTAGAGGTGCTGATCCTCATCCCAACCGCTTCACACTCGGTTGCGAACCGATCCAGTGAGTGCTGAAGGTCGCAGGCCGATGATGCCATCAGGACCACATCATCTGCAAAGAGCAGCGATGAGATCCCCAGCCCACCAAACTGCAACCCCCCCACCCCGACTACGCCTCGATATCCTGTCCATAAATATTACAAACAGGATTGGTGACAAAGCGCAGCCCTGGCGGAGGCCAACCCTCACCTGAAACGAGTCCGACTTACTACCGAGAACCCGGACACAGCTCTCACTTTGGTCATACAGAGATTGGATGGCCCTGAGTAGAGACCCCCTCACCCCATACTCCCGCAGCACCTCCCACAGTATCTCCCGGGGACCCGGTCATACGCCTTCTCCAAATCCACAAAACACATGTAGACCGGTTGGGCATACTCCCAGGCTCCCTCCAGGATCCTTGCGAGTGAAGAGCTGGTCCGTTGTTCCACGACCAGGACGGAATCCGCATTGTTCCTCCTCAACCCGAGGTTCGACTATCGGCCCGAACCCTCCTTTCCAGCACCTTGGAGTAGACTTTACCAGGGAGGCTGAGAAGTGTGATACCCCTATAATTGGCACACACCCTCTGGTCCCCCTTTTTAAAAGAGGAACCACCACCCCAGTCTGCCACTCCTTTGGCACCGTCCCCAGACTTCCACGCAATGTTGAAGAGGCGTGTCAACCAGGACAGCCCCTCCACACCCAGAGCCTTGAGCATTTCTGGACGGATCTCATCAATCCCGGGGCTTTGCCACTGTGTAGTTGTTTGACTACATCAGTGACTTCCGCCTGGGAAATCGACGACAATCCCCGTTATCCTCCAGCTCTGCCTCTAACATAGAGGGCGTATTAGTCGGATTCAGGAGTTCCTCAAAGTGCTCCCTCCACCGCCCTATTACCTCCTCAGTGGAGGTCAACAGTGTCCCATCCTTACTGTACACAGCTTGGATGGTTCCCCTTCCCCCTCCTGAGGTGGCGAACAGTTTTCCAGAAACACTTTGGTGCCGACCGAAAGTCCTTCTCCATGTCTTCTCCAAACTTCTCCCACACCCGCTGCTTTGCCTCTTTCACGGCAGAGGCTGCAGCCCTTCGGGCCCTTCGGGTACCCTGCAACTGCCTCCGGAGTCCTCCGAGATAACATATCCCGGAAGGACTCCTTCTTCAGTCGGACGGCTTCCCTGACCACTGGTGTCCACCACGGTGTTCGTGGGTTACCGCCCCTTGAGGCACCTAAGATCCTAAGACCACAGCTCCTCGCCGCAGCTTCAGCAATGGAAACTTTGAACATTGTCCACTCGGGTTCAATGCCCCCAGCCTCCACAGGGATGCACGAAAAGCTCCGCCCGGAGGTGTGAGTTGAAAGTCTGTCGGACAGGGGCCTCCTCAGACGTTCCCAATTTACCCGCACTACACGTTTGGGCTTACCAGGTCTGTCCAGAGTCTTCCCCACCCCTGACCCAACTCACCACCAGATGGTGATCGGTTGACAGCTCTGCCCCTCTCTTCACCCGAGTGTCCAAAACATACGGCCTCAGATCAGATGAAACGATTATGAAATCGTTCATTGACCTTCGCCTAGGGTGCTCTGGTACCAGGTACACTTATGAGCATCCCTATGTTCGAACATGGTGTTCGTTATAGACAATCCATGACTAGCACAGAAGTCCAACAACAAACAACCACTCTGGTTTAGATCAGGGAGGCCGTTCCTCCCAATCACGCCTCCAGGTGTCTCCATCATTGCCCACGTGTGCGTTGAAGTCCCCAGCAGAACAATGGAGTCCCCACTGGAGCCCCATGCAGGACTCCAGTCAAGGTCTCCAAGAAGGCCGAATACTCCGAACTCCTGTTTGGTGCATATGCACAAACAACAGTCAGAGTTTTCCCCCCCACAACCCGCAGGCGTAGGGAGGCGACCCTCTCGTCCACCGGGGTAAACTCCAACACAGCGGCGCTCAGCCGGGGGCTTGTGATTCCCAATGTTTGTTCCAAATGTCTAACACTATTCATTATATAAAAGTGGATATTGTTAATTTTGTTCATATTTGTTTTACATGCAATATGAAGGTTGGTTCAGTCAGCAATCCTACTACTACTACCACTACAACTACTTGGAGTAAAGCTGAATCTTTCAACCATTTATCCATTCATTTTAGCTAACCATTTCAGCCGCTTATGCAATACTTTAAAGCTTTAGTGCGTAACATTTTGATATTAAAGGTCCCATGGCATGAAAATGTCACTTTATGAGATTTTTTAACATTAATATGAGTTCCCCCAGCCTGCCTATGGTCCCCCAGTAGCTAGAAATGGTGATAGGTGTAAACCGAGCCCTGGGTATCCTGCTCTGCCTTTGAGAAAATGAAAGCTCAGATGGGCCGATCCCCCCCCCCCCCTTTCTCCTCCTCAATAGTTACAGACACAGAAATGGCACATACTAAGGAAAGCTCATTGTGGGACTGGCTCTAGTGGCTGTAATTCTGCACCAAGGCTGAATTTCGGGAAATTAAACTTGACACCTCTGAAACTTGGCTTAAGAAAGGGAACACGGATCTTGACATCTTATTACCAGGCTATAATGTGTTTTGTCAGGACAGAGCTACCAGGGGTGGTGGTGTAGCTATGTATGTTAAAGATCATCTGCAATGTACTGTTGCTCTGTCTAAGTCAGTTCCTAAACAACTTGAACTACTGGTACTAAAGATTAGGCTTTCAACTTCTTTTTCTCTCTCTGTTGCCGTTTGCTATAGAGCACCTTCAGCTCCAGCTTCTGCTCTCATAGTCTTTAGTCAATTTCTAGCTCCATATATATCGTCTGAGTTTGTTCTTATGGGTGATTTAAACTGGGACATGATCAATCCCCCAGATACAGTTTTGCAACAGTTTGATGCTTTAAACCTTACTCAGATTATAACTGTGCCCACTAGACCTAATCCTAAATCTCCCTCATCATCCACTCTGATTGACCTCCTTTTGACTAACAACCCATCTAATTATAAAGCTGGAGTTTTCAGTCAAATAAGTGATCACTGCGCTATTGCATGTATACGCTTTGGCCTTTCATTTAAAAGGCCCCCAGTAATTGTAACCAAGCGCTCCCTGAAAAACCTTGACATGCAAGCTTTTCTCAAAGATGTTGCGGCTGTGTCCTGGGACAGAATTAATTCCTTCCCCTCTTTGGAAGAGGCTTGGTCTTTTTTCAAAAATACTTTTAGCTCGATTATGAGTAAGCATGCCCCCCTGAAAAAATGTATAATTAAAAATCGATCTGGCTGAGATTATTCATCGTAAAAATGCCCTCTGGAGAAAGGCCCGCTCCACCCAATTTCCAGTTGACTGGTTGGCCTTCCATCAATGCAGAAATAAAGCAACACAGGCTATCAGAAATGCCAAAATCTCTTATTTTAAAAAGAAACTCACCACATGTGGGAATGATGCTAGGGCATTCTGGAAAACAAGGTCAAGGTAATGGAAAATAAAGTTGTTTCCTCCAATTTACCAACTTCTATGTTATTTAATGACAATATTATCACTGAAAAGTCTCGCATGGCATCACTTTTAAACCATCACTTTATTAATGCAACACATACAGTGTCAACTTCAAATCCTAATCCAGTCTCAATGGACACTTCAGCTATAATTTCAGCCAATCTACAATTTTCCCCACCAAGTAACAGTGGTTTTTACTTTATGCCTTTTTCCACCTCTCAAGTCCAGGATGAACTTATCAGGCTGAATACAAACAAATCTGCTGGCCTTGATGGTCTTGATCCCATGTTTTTAAAAGCAGCAGTCCGCTTTATTGCCACTCCTGTCACAAGATTATTTAATATGTCCACACAGCTCTCTGAGTTCCCCACTGATTGGAAATCAGCCATAATTTTTCCCCTCTTCAAAGGGGGCTCTAAATCTGACCCAAATTGTTATCGTCCAATTTCTATCTTACCATGCCTTGCCAAAGTTCTTGAGAAGCTCGTCCATAAACAGCTAAATGATTTTTTGGGTAATAATCATATATTATTTGATATGCAATCTGGTTTCCGGATGGGACATGGGTGCATAACATAGATATTATAGACCTCACTAAGGCCTTTGATTCCGTCGACCATAGGATACTTTTACATAGACTTTCCAGTATTGGTCTGTCCACCTCTGCCTGTGATTGGTTTGCAAGTTATCTCACCAACCGTGTTCAGCAATTGAAGGCTGAAACCATCATGTCAGATCCACTTACCATCTTTAAAGGGGTGCCTCAAGGTTCCATCTTGGGCCCAATCCTTTGTTCTATTTACATTAATGACATAGCCAGAGCTGCTGGCACCTCATGAATTCACCTTTATGCAGATGACACCATTTTGTACTCAGTTGGTTCTTCTCTCACCTCTGCACTGCCCTACAAAGGCTAAGAGCAGTATCTCCAATTTTTCAAAAAAAATGTTTTGCACAAATAACAAGTGGAGGATCTGCTCTTCAATCTGTTAAAATTTCATATGGCTACCTAATAAATTTCTTATATAAATTTACATTTTTAGTTTGCAGTTTGTATAGAAAAGTAGAGTGAAACCAAGGCAGAATGCAGTATCTGCCCGTACTGCAGTCTGCCTTGGTTTCACTATGATACTGTAGTTTGCCTTTGTATCAGTATGAACATTGTTGCAACTAGCTAAGTGGCATGAGTCAGGTTTTATAGCATACAGTTACTGTATGCTATAAAAACCTCTCTCAGAGAAGAAAAAGAACTGTCAAAATGGCTTCACTTTTACGTGGAAAAATGCTGGTGAAACTTGCCTTAAACAACAAGGTACCAAAATTGGTAAGTTTTAAACCTCTTAACCCTTTTTTTTGTCAGTTGTGTCTGTTTACCTCTTTCTAGCTAGCATTAGCTTTTTTACAGCATTGGGATAGCAACGATACCTTGGGGAATACCTTAGAGAAATTACCTTAAAAAGGTCAAAATTAACGTGTAATACTGACAGCTAGTGTTTAAAAAAAGTTACTGAAGTACAAATTTAAAATACTGGAGAGAGACGTCTCCCCCGTCCCCAGCCCAGACTCAAGGGGAGGAGTTCATTCCCTGAATGATTAAACTTAAACTGTTTGTAATTACATGTGAAGACCTATTCCCAGACTGAAATAAAAGCAATACGTTAATAATTGCCTTAAAGACAGCACTTTTGTGATACAATTAAAATATATGAATCTAATAACGCTTGTGTTTTTTATTTGTTATATAATATAATAAATATTATATAAATAAATATAATATAATAGTAATAGTTTGGTAATAATTAACATATACTGTACTTTGACAATACTATAAGCAGCAGTGTGCAAAGGTTTTGGTGTGCAGCAATGCAATATTGCTTGACATGAAGGTCTACAAGAATACCCAATTGATTTTGTTCATATATGTTTACATACATTTTTATAAATGACGGAGTTGTGCCATAGTTAAGGCATCAAGCAGCAAATCTGTAGAAAATGTAGTAAGTGCCTCCTCAATAAATTATTTGATTTGATTTATGATATAAACAAGTGATTATGATCACTTGCTACACTTACTGCTATATGTTATTGTATAGCCATGTAAGTATATGCAGTAATGCAAAGGCAAAGCGCAGTATAGCCTATAAAACTACCAAATTTTGCCTGACTGTCAAAAAACTAAATGTTTAATATTCACCTCCCTTTGATCTATCTAATTGTACCCTTTGTTGTTAAATTTAATTGGATGCTTATATTTGGTGTAAGAAAAACACAAAAAGCTGTTTTTCTCAGTTTGGCGTTTTTGCTGATACTGCTCTTTGGCTTTGTAGGGCAGTGCAGCTTCCAATCTTAAATTAAGCTTTACCTCGATAGAACAGTTCTTTGATAATCTTCACTTCTGTATTAATACTAGTAAGACAAAATGTATAATTTTTAGCCGAAAACTTGTTACTGAAACTCCACCTACAATCACCTGCATGAACGGTATGGCTATAGAGTATGTCAAAACATATAAATATCTAGGTATCTGGTTGGATTCATCTTTGTCGTTTATTACACACATCAAGAACCTTCAAACTAAAGTTAAAGCTAGACTAGCTTTTCTTTTCCGCAATAAAGCTTCCTTTACTCATGCTACCAAATGCATCCTTGTGAAGATGACAGTATTGCCAATTTTGGACTATGGTGATACTACAGTATTTACAGAATAGCACCAAATACAGTCCTAAAAAAACTTGATACACTCTATCATTCAGCCATCCGTTTCGCCACTAATGTACCTTTTCATACTCATCACTGTGATTTGTATAAACTGGTGGGCTGGCCCTCCCTTCATACACGGCGGCTCCATCATTGGTTTTGCTTCATATACAAGACAATCATGGGCAAGACACCTCTCTATCTGTCATCTTTTTTTCATGTTGCTCATAACACCCATTATACAAGATCAAGTAATTTTATTAAGTTTAGTACCCCCCCTACTTCTACTACCTTTGGACGCAATGCTTTCCGCTTTGCAGCAATACATGATTGGAACACACTACAAAATACTCTGAAACTTACGTCTCTAATCCCAATTTCCACCTTTAAGCTTAACCTACAAAACAATATAGTCGATTCCTGTTCCTGTTGATAAACATGAATCATATTTATACACATATACTTAAGCATTTTATTTTTCTTTTTTTTTCTTTGCTGTCTATTTTTTAATTTTTTAATTGCTTGTTCTGTGTGTTATGTGTATGACATGTATATGTATCGTTGTGGAGTATTTTACCATTTATTTCTGTAGCCTCTTGGCCAGATCATGTTTGTAAATGAGAAGTTGTTCTCAAACAGTTTACTTGGATAAATAAAGGTTTAAAATAAATAAATAAAAAAATAAAAATTTCGGGAAAGAGACTTCAGATACAGTATTAGGGGACTACTAAGGCCAATATAAAAGCATCCAAAGAGCACCATGTCATGGGACCTTTAATAAACGTCCGTTAACATTCAAGCCATTGCCAAATGAGTTGCTACAAAGCTAATTAAGACTATCAGCTCCACACAACTCTATTTCTCAGTATCGCTGTGATCAGAAGATTGTGTCGTCCGGTACTTTCCCGCGCAGAAACTCAAGTGCAGATAATGACCTCTTCTGAATAGTCCATCCTGTTTTTTTAATCCTCCTGTCCTCCTAGCATAGTAGTATTAGTCAGCAGGGCCGGTGGGCCTCATGTGCTAAGGCCAGAGCAGCAGCCAGTCCAATATACACAATCCTCTGTCCCCACACACCTCTGTGTTGTCGTTTTTTTTGTTCCAATATCTTCGTTTTTACAACACAAGACCTATGCAGACCACTTCCACTCATCCAGTCCCTACTGACTTTACAGATTTGTGCTCCCCATTTGTTTGATTCATTTGTTTCATTTGTAAATAAATCTATTTGTTATTTGGTATACCCATGTGTCTCCTGTCTTTGTCTAAGAGCTGTAACATTTTCAGAACAACACATTTATGTTAACGGTTTGACAGTTCAAAAGGAGGACCCAAAAGCAGAAGACCAGTCGGGCAGGTTGGCAGAACAAAAAACGAGCTTTAGTAAACATAAGGCTGAATAAAAACAAAACAAGACCACTACACAGTAGACGATATACTGAGAGCCAGAACAAACAGACACCGAAACAGGAGAATAAATACTGTACAGAATAGACAGGGAAAGGAGGTTGGTACCGAGGAACAGATGAAACAGTGATGACGGTGTTGTTCAGTGCATTCCAATACTATTAAATATGACCCGTACAAAAAGATATTTCACAAGACTGTTTTTCAAAAGGCAGAAGCCTGTTACAAACTGAGGGTATTCAGCAGTTCATTTAGCTTGACCCATTCGGGCAATATAATAATAATTTAAGTTACACAGCTATACAGAAAATGCAATAAAAACAGAAATTTTTAGAAGTGGCCAAACAATATGTCAGGCTTTTGGATTTGTAGACTTATTGTGGAGTTGTTGTTTTTTTTCTCCAAAAAATACATACATATACACAGTTAATACCAATATTTACAAAGCCAATGTCTGGGTGTTCAAACGCTTAGCCGTATCGATCCAAACCAGCTCTGTGCGCCCAAAACAATCCCATACATCCAGACACTTTTTGTACCAGTAGCCAGAGCAATCTGTACCAATATCCAGTACAATCTGTACCAATATCCAGAACAGCAAGAGTGGGAGGAGAAACGCGCTGGGGAGTGTTGGCCCTAGATATCTGTTGCACCGGCAGCCTCCACAGCAGCATGCACAAGGCTGTAGCTCTTTGCAGCTGTGATATAAAAACGCACCAATAAAACAGGACCGTAATAAATTGTAAGCAGACAGGCAGACCAGGCACTTACCGCTTTACAGGACACGCCGCCCTCAGACCCCGGCAGGGGGGCAAGCAATCCGCGCAACCACACAGCACCCAACTATAACAAATAAGACTGTCAGATCTTTGATAAACACAAAATGGGTCGAAACAGAGGCATGCAGCTTACCGAGGCACACAACGGCAGCAGCCCAGGTGTTCATCTAGCCACACCGGGACGTCCACGTCCGAAACTAAGTTGGCTCTATAAGAGAACGCTCGTTAATGCCATCCGCACGGCAATACAAACAATGAAAGCACAAAGGATGAAAAAGCGTCCTTACCACTCCAAAATAACAACCCCTGGCAGCGGCAAAAAGCTGGGAAAACCTCATCCTGTCACACAGGCATTGATTTAATAGCTATTATTACCGTACTGCAGGAATAATCATTTTGTTGTGCGTAAAAGCGCAAATCCTTGTGCCAACTACAAATACAACCAGGAAGAAAACTCTCTCTGTGATGCTGCATTTACTCCTCCACTGTCAGAACTCGCAAGAACTTCTTCTTTCGCCTCCCCCCCCCTCTCTTGTATGTAACATACAACGCATTGCACATTTACCTCTCACAAAGAGTCGCACTGATTTCCACATTTTCCTTTTTTCGCATTGGTGTGCAAATGGAAACAAGGTGCGTTCCCATCAAATACACTTGACATGTAAATCCTCCACCAGCAGGTGTTTCTGCCCGCATCCCCGCATCCAGGTGACAGAAACACCTGCTGGTGGAGGACGCACCACTTCACACAGCACTTTTTATGTTAAGGACCCGGCCGTCCAAGCACGTCCCACCCCCACTTGCTTTTGAAGCGCAACACTACCAAGTCAGTATTGCCAGGCACCTCGGTCTCTGGTACTCTTATTTTTAGTGAGATCCCCTTACTTTAGCATCGGATATGATCTGGAGACTTGTGGTCCTCGGTGGGGTGTGCGTCCTTCTTCTGGGTGCTGAAGGCAGCAGCCGCGGGGGGAGGACGGTGACTTTCCACCGGCCTCAGCAGGATGAGAGCCAGGGCCAAGCGCGCGCACGACCCAGGAGGGACATGAGCAGCTCCTCCGGCACCCCCAGGCCTTTTCACGGTCCTCCCTTCACCTCCTGCCGGACCCCCCTCAACCCCGTCGAGCACAAGGTTCTGGATGACAATACGTATGAGGTGAGGTGTGATTGAGTTATGAGACAAGATTTAGTGAATTAATGTCCATCAGTCACGTAATCTATAGGATTTGCAGCTTTAAGTTTTATTAAGCATGAAAAATGCATTTCAGAACACAGATAAACTTGTTACTTAGTGATATTTATCTTGCGTATGTACTTTTTCAGGATATTCAAGATAAGTTTGTCTTAGGTGAAACTGTATTAGAAATAAGTGGAACTATGACACCAAAATCATTTTAAGCATACTAAATGCAAACTGTGCAAACTGATGATCTACTGGGGTTATCATTGAACTTTCTTGGTCATATTTATCAGTCGATTAACCTTTTGGCAAGCACAGGAAATGAAAATTGCGTATTATAGGATTTTAGTTTTGTTGTTTAACTGTCATATGTGTGAGTATCTCTTCTCTCTTTCTCCTAGACAGGGTTTAACGGTGATGATGGCTCCCATGTAATTCTCACATGGGTGGGCGATGGTACAGGGGTGAGTATCTTAGTATCACAGTACCACAATGTCAGATCACTCTCATTAACACAACATGCTGTAATCATCAGTCTCTTTTGAGATACAGAAACATTAGACTTCATACTCATACTTCATCTAATCTGTGGCACCGCATGCAGTTTCTTTATTCCAAAATATTTTACTTATTTGTTTTTTAGCCTACCATTATTTGAAAAATAGAGTCTAATATATATATATATATATATATATATATATATATATATATATATATATATATATATATTTATATATTTATTTTTTTATTCGCTCATGCTTAGACATATAAAAAAGTAGGTCATACTTCAGTTGAAATGATGAATGAATGATGAACTTAATAAATCTTCATAAATAACTATATTTTCTTTTTGGTCAAACTTTTAACTAAATTGCTGCATTCCCTAGGTTGTCCTAGTGCTGTCAACATTTAGTGCTCCAATAGATACTTTCCTAGAAGGCGGCTCCTCAAGACTTTATCGAAGGTGAGTTAGTATCTGATATAATACAGGAACTAACATGAGCAGCACACCCTAAAAAGAACTTAAACACACAGTAAAATCTTTTCTTTCTTTCCTCTCAGCATGGATTATGCAAAATCCTTCCATGACATTTCCCATCGGATCAACAACACCTTCATAAGGGAGGAGTTTGGAGTCAGTGTTGGACCAGGGAGCTCTGTAAGTCAAAAGTAGGACACCCACTGTGTGTAGCATGTGTAGTGAGTGAGCAATTTAGAGTTTCAGTTGGGGAACTGTGTTGCCACTCGGGGAGAAGTATGTGATGTAGCTTTTTATACATGATTTCAACTAGCTCATCATGACATTAAGATAATTTGTGATCTGGGGGTTGAGATACAATTGTTTGGTTTAAACGGAGTTCAAACATGTAAAAAGACACTTTCTCTGAGATGCAGGCTGATTTTTTTTTTACTCAGGAATTCTGCACAGAGACAGAAAAAAAGCGCTTTTTGCAAATCAAAATATGGATTAGTAAGCAATGTGATTTTTAGGTTTTCTTCTTTTTAACTTATGTTCAGTAAATGGGAGGAAACAATCAATACAGCATAGTATCGCGATATTTTCTGCGTCAATACTGTATCAATATAGCCTGGAAATCCAGACCCAAATCTGAAAGACTAGGGGTCTGGCATTGAGTAATGAAAACGGCCCAATTCGAGGAGCGGCACCAAGCATGCATTTGAAAATCTCACTGCACGCAATTGGATAACACTACGACCAATCACAACAATACACAGGATGACGTATCCAGAGCTTAGCTACCAGCGGAGCTAACTGGTAGATTAAACTGTCGTCATCTGTTTAGCTCGCCTTTGGCCCGCCTATATCAGATACACCGATGTGATTGGTGCAGCTCGCTACAAGGGCATAGTTAATGAGCATCATTGATCGATGCCAGAGTGACTCGCTGAGCAAAGTCAAATTGTGCTCTCGCGAGAACTCTGAATTTCCAGGGTAGTATTGATACACAAATGCCAGAAAACAATCTATTATGATATACTCCATGTGTTGGTCAGTTTGTCTGCTTGACAATCCCATTTCGCAGCAATAAAACTGAAGAAGTGAGATGAACAAACAGATAAATATATCTTTTTAGATAAAAAAAGTTTCCTTTTGGAGACATCATTTTTAATTTGGGAAAAATTTAAAGTTGGAAAAAAGGTAATAAATTGCAATATGTTGCAGAATATTGCAATATGTTTAAAATCCCAATAATATTGTATCGTGACATTAGTCTCGTGATAATATCGTATCGTGAGGCCTCTGGTGATTCCCACCCCTAGTAAACGCTCATCAACTTTGCATCTCAGGTCTGCTTTTAATTTATTAAAATTGACAGGTGATACTGACAGCAGACGTACCGGTGGTGGACAACCCAGGCGGGGTCATCTTCACCTCCACGGATGCCGGTGCAACCTTTAAGTACATCCAACTGCCCTTCCACCTGGCTGAGCCAATCACGTACCACTTCCTCAACCCTGACTACCTTGTGGCCCTCAGCATTGATGTGAGCTGCACTGCTTTAAATGTTGTTTCTCTTACTTTTTTCATGTGAATTCACAAGCTCACGGTGGTCTCCCTTACTCTGTTTAATATTCTTGGATAAAACGTACACACATTCCCACACAAAATATGTAGCGTTATGTCCCCGCACAAACACATCAAGCACAAACCTTGGAAGTAAAAGAAAACATTCCTTCCTGACTTGCAGGACAGTCTGTGGCTTTCTCTGGACTTTGGCGCTAAGTGGACAAAAGTTCATGATGGAGTGCATTCTTTCTCATGGTGAGCATAAACAGGAAACAAAACCACACACCGAGTGTCTAAAAGAAATCACATGTTACATGAACCATGTATTTTGTAAAGCTGTCTGCCAGTATATTTACAATTGGTATTTCAATGTTTTGAGTAAATTTTTGACTTCCTCTTTCCATTAGGGGGGCCGGCATTAATTTGTTTTTTAGCTACAGTCGAACAGACACAGGTAAGAAGCTATATGAAATGCACTTACCGTACATGATACCAGTAACAGTCAGTCAGACTACAGAGTATAAAAAAGTGACCAGTTATAAGTGTTCACCTTGCAAAACAAACATTCAGAGTTATCTGACATTGCAAGTGCAATCAAATCTAATCTAAAAAAAAATGGAAACACTCTTGTATGGTTGTTTGCTGTTCACTTTAGAGCTTCATTGCCCAAAGAGGAAATCCTTCCTGCAGTAAGCCAGCATTAAAACAATGTATGGAAGTTTGTATGTAGTAACAGTGTTATTGCTGTACACACAATAATAAATACAATAAAAAAAGGCAATTTGATAAAAACTGACAAAAGATAAGAGTAGGAATAAGATGTTGTTGTGGGGTCCAACAACAATATATGGTATATTTGAATAAAGCACATTCGTTATACTTGGAATAAATGAAAATTTCATCTCAAACAAGAGGATGGTCTGGATTGACTAACATGGATTTTGCTTTCCATCCACACTTCATTTTACAATCAAGATTTAAAAAAATGTAGTTTTAAGCTAAAATTGAAAATTGAATTAAAGCAAAGGGAAAACCAATAAATTAGAGTCCTGAGTATTCCTGTCACCAAGTCTTGCTTCTTATCCCCACAGTTTATGCAAATGAGAGGGGGGATTTAGTGCTGAAGAGGACAAAGGATCTGGGGCAGACCTTCACCACAATCCACGAGGACATCTACAGTTTTGGCTACATCGGTGCCTTTCTCTTCTTCTCTGTGATGGAAGATTCGGTAAGTTGTGTGAATACAAAGCCTCTTCTTTGCATGTAGTCAAATCACATGTGTTAAGTCAAGCAATAATAACACAGTGATGCATAATTCTGCTCCCAGAGATCCCCTCGTGTCATGTATTTTTCATCGGACCAAGGAGATACCTTCAGCCGAGCGCTGCTCCCCTCCGCCTCCACCGAGCAGGTGAGAAAGCTGTTTAACCCTTGTGTTGCAAATTAGACCTGTTTTCAATGTTTTTTTTAAATCAGAAATATGGGTTTATTTCAAACAAATTGCCCAAAAATAACATGGATGCATGGATGTACATTATATGGAACCCAAACAATATTCTTCACAGGTAAAATTAATGATTACTTTCATTGCATTTTGGGTGTTTTATTCAATTTTATAGCATTTGAAAAAAAATAAAAATGTAATGGTTTCAAAACAGCATCCTGACTAAACTTTGACATGAACCAGTCTATAATCCACTCAGCATCCTCTTGATCTTAACTATTGGTCAAAATAATTCATAATTTCTGCTTTGTTTAAACTCAAAAATTAGTTATAAAATCATATAAATTAGGTTTATTGACCATGAATTTAAAAAAAGTGTTGAAATAAGTGACAAATACGTCAAACGCCAAAAATTCAATTTTGACCCTAAGGACAACAAGTTCATGGTCGACAGCATGGTCGACAGGAAGACAACACAAGGGTTAAGTAAAGCATTTGGTTCACTACAATTCTTGTCTTATTTTTGTAGTTTTGTCCACCATTTCTATTGGTTATGGTAACAAAAATAAAAACCAAGTTGTAATCTTTTCATTTCCTGAAAAACTTAATCAAAAGTATCAAAAACTGTCAAGTACCTAAAGCTGGCATTGCTTGTTTACTCCTTCTTTGATCAGATAGATCCTGCTTTTTAATCAAAATGTTGCCAATTTTAGAATATTTTATTTAGGCAAGGTTCTTCTGCGGCTGCTATAAAGCATATTTTATTATTTAACAACTTTTTGTTCTTTGGTAGCTTTTGTATCGGCAGTAGTATCCAAATATTTCCAACGATAACCTGCCACAGGATGGAAATGTTCAGATGTTAATGTAATTATGCCCTTTGTCACACGTTTCTCTCCCACTTTAAGTCTGACTTGGACCCTTAGACAAACACATTGTTTTTATGCCTGGTTGTTTTTTGGTTTTCCTTAAGTTAAACTATTGATGGCAACATTTCCTATTTCAACACCAAATGAAGGAATTTCTTTTCTGGCGAAACACCAACCCACATACACACCTTGTTGACAGCACAAACACACACTCTCTCTCACGAAGATTAGACATGGCAAAGATTAAATTAGTCATCGCATTTGTTTGTTTTTATTGCAATTCCAGATTCTTTTCACCCACATCTCACTCAATATATGTGTGTGTTTGCAGTTCTACTCCATCCTGGATGGAGATGAAGATATGCTTTTCATGCATGTGGACAACCCAGGAGGTAACATACAAAAACACACGCACAAACGCTCTGTCCATATTTTCTAAACAGAAGACACACATACACACACTTGAGAAAACTACTTTAAAAACATGCTTGACACATATTCGCAAATATGCCCATGTTGTGAAGACAGCATGACAGTATTCATAGGTCTCTCAGCCCCTTTTGTTGTAATGGAAAAGCTCAATGGTAAAAAAGGACGGACTGGTTTCACGAGTTCTTGGTGTTGCTGACAAATCATTCCAACATACTGAGAGTGCATGCAAGTCCAGCTGCACATTCTTTCTTCCTTTGTCTTTCTCCCTCCCCTCTGCGTATCTCTTTCTCATTCAGGTTTCTTTCGGTTTCCTCTCACGTTATTACTATTTTTTCTCCCTGGCCAGGGCTCCGGTTAGTGCTGTATGGGTTTGGTGATGAGACTTTTGTACTGCTGAGATAAATAGGGGAGATATGGGGTAGAGGGGCTTTATCTTTTGTTTGGCTGGAGGGAGGGAGATTTAGTTTACACTGCAAAAGCTGACAAACATATCTTGGTATCAGGGTGTAACACAAGCATGCACGCACGCACGCACGCACGCACACACACACAAACACACACACACACACACACACACACACACACACACACACACACACACACACACACACACCATGTCCATCCCCTCCCTCAGCTGAACTTGTCCTTCATGACTTGAAGCTCAAACATGAATAAAGGTGCATTTGCTGACATATCTGTATCTATATGTGTTTGTGTGTGTGTGTGTGTGTGTGTGTGTGAGAGAGAGAAAAGCTTCACACAGCAAAAATAAAATTGATGATGACTTTTCGTTATTATGCTGATGTTGAAAGGTTTGTGCCAGCGTGGCATAACTTGTCCCCAGGTGCTGAATCTCTTTGATGGTGATTCACATCTTAATTATCACATCACTAAATCCTCACCTTTCTTTGGTTTCAATACAGACACTTTCTTTGGAACCATGTACACATCAGATGACCGCGGCATCCTGTTCTCCAAATCACTGGAGCGCCACCTGTTTGACGGGCAGAGGAAGAGTGATTTCACCAACATAACGTCACTGAGAGGAGTCTACCTCACTAATAAACTAGACAAGGGTAGGGTTCTTGTGTGTAATTTGAGCACTTTTGGCTAATTTTCTACCAATGCAATTAGTGTATTAGTATTTAATTATTGCTTTTATTTTGTATTTTGTCTGAAAACTATTAAAAACACATTATAGTGCCACATTGTTGCACTGGGTGACATGTCCCTTCATTATGATGAGCATGGGCACTGTAATTTATTTCAAGTCAATCCCACATACACCCTTCTGCTGCCATAAATACTTAGTAGAGCACCAAATTTGTATTAATCCACCGCTGAAAATATTCCCCAACAAATGCACCTATACTCATGTTTGAGTCTAAAATCTACAGTAGACAGCTGTTTTAGAAAATTACTGAGCGTTTTTTTTTGTTTGCGTCTTCTAATGTAATTTTAAGACAATGAAAAATAGAAAAATGCCAGGCTTACAGTATCCTTTAACTCTGTGTAGGCAAAGAAAAGTGAGGTGTCCATGACAGATTGATGAAACATCAACTGATATATCCATCTATGAATCTTTTTAACTACGTTCCTTACATTCAAAACGGCTTGTCTTTATATATCCACACAGCTGACCTGTCAACCAGCCATTTTGTTTACTTTTTCAGTTTGATAAAACACTGTAAGTATGACTTTAATGATGCGCTTTGTTGCAGATGGCCGTATAAGATCCGTCATTTCCTTTAATAGAGGTGGGGCGTGGAGGCAACTTAACAAACCTGACAATGTGGAATGTGGCGAGCAAGTGAAGAATGTATGTTATGTGTAGAAAAATCTCATCCCAGTCTGCATGTGCATATTAACATTATACTCACTACTACAAGGTAGTCAGTGTTAACTAATACTTCATACGTGTGTGTTTTTCAACAGTGCAACCTTCATATTCATGGAGAGCACAGTCGCAAAAACAACATCATTCCCATGCTGGCTCTGTCTGAGCCAACTGCAATTGGTCTGGTTATCGCTCATGGTAAGTGAACAGCAATGTACCCATATCTACTTTTGATACACAGAACTAATTATGATGTAAAAGTTGGGATATATACTGTACTGTACTTAAATCTAATGTAATGATGATTTAAAGATGTATCTAGGCGATCTCCTCTCTTCTCCAGGTACTGTGGGTGACTCTTTGTCATCGTCGCAGCATCCAGATGTGTTCGTCTCCTCGGACGGGGGTTATAACTGGAGGGGCACACTCAAGGGTCCTCACCACTACAGCATATTGGACTCTGGGGGTCTCATTGTGGCTGTGGAGGCCCAGCATGAAGGACAAGTCAAGACTATCAAGTACTGAGCAGATAGATTTTACTTCATGCACGATTGAACAATAGTACTATTTGGCAATGGAGGGCAGAATGTTCTTATATTCTTCTACTCTACTTTTGCTCCCATTTCTCATCACCAGGTTCTCTACAGATGAGGGCCAGTGCTGGAAGTCCTACAACTTCACCGTGCAGCCTTTCTTCTTTGCAGGCCTGGCATCCGAGCCGGGGACCAAGGCCATGAACGTCAGCGTGTGGGGCTTCCGGCCTGAGGAGGACGGCCAGCCCATGTGGGTGGCCGTCACCATTGATTTCCAGAGCCTCATTACAAGAGAGTGTGAGTCAAGATGCTACAATATAATGCCGTCTACTACCATGTGTACTCTTCCCCCGGGTTCACCACGCTTTCAATTCAATTCAATTTTATTTTATTTATCAAATCACAACAGGAGTTATCTCCGGACACTTTACAGATAGAGTAGGTCTAGACCACACAATAATTTACAAAGACCCAACATTCCCCGTGGACCACATGGTATGTTCTAATTCTCCTTCCATATAAATTGCAGTACAGTAGCATAACATGTCATGTCACTCAGTAAAAAACATGTTTTCAGTTATTGGCTTTTTTCTGTTGTGTAGGGTTAGATAGTTAAAGATTTACAAATGTGTCTTATTTTCTATCAATGGTTATGATTAAACAAAAGTGAAAACAACTGCTATGATAGAGAAAAAAACTGTAAAATTGCATTAGATAATTCTATTTGACACTCATATGGGGATTCCCGCGTACCACCTAATCTGCCAAGACCTCTTGCCACCCGTTTATCACCCCGTGTAAAATCTTCTACATCCGCCAGTGATTGGTGAACCGATTGGAAAACCACTAAAGGTGTTTCCTGCTCACATACAACTTAATATTTATCAACTTCTTTTTGTTTCACTTTAACCGGCAAATTTGAAATGATTGTCCTTGACAGTTGTAATGTTCATCTAATTTATCAGGTAATGACCAGGACTATGAAGAGTGGTTGGCCCATGCTACAGTTGGAGGGGAGTTGGAGAGAGAGGGCTGTCTCTTGGGTGTCAGAGAGACATACAGGAGGCTAAAGAAACAATCTTTGTGCAGAAACGGGCGAGGCTTTGTGGTGAGCAAGAAGCAAAGCCCCTGCCTGTGCACCAGAGAAGATTACTTATGGTACGTCGACCACTGAATCACAAACTTGTCCTTTTTCATGAATATTTACCTCCACCATCAATTCCAAGTATTCCTTTTGACTTGAAATTTTACATTTGCATTCGCATGAACTGGGGTAGACGCTCCATATTCATGCGCCATCTTGAAATACGTAAGCCGGTAAGGGACATACAGGACATAATGCTCCGCTTTTCGTGTTTTCGCTGTCACATGATAAACTCACAGGTGCTGCTAATGCTGCTAATGGGTATCGTAGCTTCCCGGCCCCGGCAAGTTTGAAGAAGAAAACATGGAGGACCAGATGTATTCAAAATCCAAATTTCAGGAACAGTAGTCTTCTTCTTCGCCCAGAAAAAGAAAAAGAATATTGAAAAGAGCAAGAGACCGGCTTTTTGAAGCGTGAAGGCTACCGTAGCTGTAATACATACTTTGAACTGCGTGGTGCGAGAGAGTTGATTGCGATATATGATCTCAACGCTAGATGGGAGAAATTCCTACACGTTGGACATTTAAGCTTGTATGGGAACATGTTTCGAAACTGTAGAAGAAAAAGTTCTCTCAGGTCCAATTCAGTGGCTGGTTCAGATGAGAAATCACTGTGCAGTGGAGAAAGAAGTTCAGTAGGATCTCTCAGGTTTGTTTTACAAAGTTACAGGAAGCAACAGAATAATAAAAAGCTGAGAAGACATTTGCTCAGAAAACTATCTGAGTAGATTTGGGTCTATATCCAATACCGTCTGCTCAAACTATTGAAAAACTGTCCTTTGTTTAAATAAAGTGTGAACTCCGCTGGAGCTCGCTCCTAGCCTCGTGAGACCGTCCTGATCTCGCGAGCTCCAGTTTTCCACTCGCAGATCAGTCTGGCATCTTGAGATAGAGAAAATTTGGAGCCGTTAGCCCAACGACCGGGCCAATCAGCGTTGGTTTTGAGGTGGGTTAGGTGGTGATAGACAGATGGTTTATCCAATCAGCTAACTAGTATTTTCAGACAGCGGTAGCTGCTCGCTAATGCTTTTTTTCTCTTGGATCCTTCTTTTGGAATATGGTCCAGGAACCTGAAATGGTGTCTTTTATTCCTAAATTCTCGTTACACAAACGGCAAATCTCCTTTACCGACATGTTGCTTGCATGCTGAGCTAACGAGCTATGCTTTGCCTGCAGCAGCAGGGGCGGGCTTGTGGTTGTATTTTCATACGCTTCGTGGATCTGATTGGTTGATTTGGCCCGTCTATCACCAACATAGGTGATAGACAGATGGTTCATCCAATCAGCTAACCAGTATTTCCGCCCCTTCCCAAAAGTTCTCCAACGGAAAGTTCCCAGATGGATATGCCGAGCAAATGCGAAGCAATCCATCTGGCGGAGTCAGGTTAGCTCGCTCCGGCTCTAAACAAAAGGTCTCACTCACAGTGACCAATGTAAAATGCCTCTTTTTTTTAACACTAAACTAGACAAAAGGCAGACAGACTTAATTAATTCAGGAGACACTAGAAGTTTGTTGATCAGAGAAAATAATAGGAACATTATCAGTGAGCAGGAAAGAGGATATAAGGATACAATTAATGAACTAAAATGAATGATGAAAAGTAATTAATTTTCTTCTACAGCGCCAACAACTAAGACAGCATGGAGAATATTCCCTTGTGAAGCCCTAACCTCTGTCCTTTTCAACAGCGACTACGGTTACTATCGCCATGTGAACACCTCCGAGTGTGTGAGACAACCCAGCGCTGCAAATAAAACCTTGGAGCTCTGTCTGAATGGAGAGGAGGATGAGCTGCTGACAGCCGGGTAATAACAGTTGCCCCTTTTAAAAAAAAACAAATGAAGAGACACACTTCCTCTGCATGCTCACACACTTCTGACTGTGTTTGTAGGTACCGTAAGGTCCCGAGTGATCGTTGTGAGGGGGGATTCAGCCCTCAGCATGCAGTGCAGACAGTCATCAACCCCTGTGGTGTTAAAACCAGCCCTGGCCCACCTGCCAGATCCTCGTCTCCTGTCACACACTTTGACACACCGGTCAGTAGATGTGTTGCTCTAATATGTGTGTGTGTGTGTGTGTGTGTGTGTGTGTGTGTGTGTGTGTGTGTGTGTGTGTGTGTGAGTATGTGTGTGTGTGTGTGTGTACCTTCAGTTGTTCATGAAGTTTTTAGGAATCTAACAGCTGTTGTGTGTATTTTCCAGCGAGAGAGGCTGGTGTTGATCCTGGTGTGTGCAGGAGCAGGAGTCATTGTCCTGATAGCGATAGTTTCAGCCGTCTTTGCTGTCAAGAGGGTGGTTTACAGAAACAGGTGAGCTACACACGATAGGGCAGGGTATTGTTCACAAAAACTTTGATACCGGTACTGATACCAATGCCAATACTGTGACTTCAGTACCGGTTCCTGAGGGATACCTTTTTTGATACCAATTTTATGAAATCCATTTTAACTAGTGCTGTCAGTTAAACGCGTTAGTAACGGCGTTAACGGAAACCGATTTTAACAACGTGCGTTTTTATCGCAAGATTAACAGTCTTTTTGGCCTAGCAAACTTTGTAGTTTAACATTAGAAAAACTACAACACCACACTGGATCTAGCTAGACCAGAAACCCAAACAACACTTTTGTTGCCAAATGGTTCCATTGACAAGACCAAAGTGATCTGTGCGTTTTGTCGTTGTGAACTGAGCTATCCTCGCAGCACGTCCAGTCTGAAATACCACTTGATGGCCAAGCATACAGCTGATGCGAATTCTCCGCCCCCACGTCAAAGCCAGGCAACAAAACACAAAGCGAGCCGATCCACTTTTCCATGTTGATAAGAGCATTAAAATGAGAAAAAACAATAGGACAAAAAGAAATCACGGGACATTTAGAATAGATAAAAATGTGCGATTAATTGCGAGTTAACTATGACATTAATGCGATTAATCGCGATTAAATATTTTAATCGTTTGACAGCACTAATTTTAACAAAAAGAAATTACAACATTACACATTACGGCACAAATCTTTTTATTTATTTTTTAGCTCCTACTACTTGAGCCTCTGTGTGTAACATAGAGATTTTCCTGCGTGTCACTACGACGTCTAACGTTAGACAGCCAATCACAAACATTATTAGATCTTGCTAGAAGCATGCTGCATTCTTATTGGCTCACTGACGCTAGTCCCATTACCACAGACCCAAGTACCCTAATCCCCCACCCCCAGTACAATCAGTATAATAACCCACCCTCAAAATCATCTCTCTTCAATCTCATGTCCTTTTAATAAAGTGTTTTTATACTTTATGCACCCAAGAGTAGCTGACCAAGCTGGTTTAATATTGCCCTTTACAGGGCACCCGTGTATCGTTTCTCAAACCTCCAGATTCTGGATGAAGCTAATGGCATCCCAGCTGATCTTGAAAGCGCCACCAGCAGCAATGGCACGGCTTGCGGGCAGGACTCAGATGATGTAAGAGTTATTATAGCTTGTATCATTTTATTACATTTCAAAATGTTGTTTTGAGTTCAAAACCTGTTTTAGATGGTGTGAGTTCCCTATACATACTAATACTGTTGTGTTCTTATTTTGCCAGGATCTTATTAAGTGACACATGACTCATTTCTGTGGATATAATGAGTATTCAAGATTGAGACCAGTTGTGCTGAAAAAGACTGCCAAAGGCATTTTGATGAACACTTATTCTTGATATTTTGATGGGAGCACCCTTCGTGGCAAGTTTTGAGGATCTGAAAAAATTGAGAAAGACTTAATTTATTGAGCGTGCTTAATTTCATTGCTTCACTTTGCTTGCTTGCTCTTTGATTTGTATAGTTTTTTTTTTACTCTGTGTTGCATCACCTTTGTACTTGATCATCTGATCAATCAATTCATTAAAAAGAGTGCTGACAGGGCCATTGCTAGAGGGGACTGTGAGGTGCCATATAGATGCACCACATTTGGACAAACTTTGCTGTCAGTAAAGGGAAATAAATATTGGAATATCCCACCACGTGCAATAAGAGAGTGCCCTACATATTCCACTTTTAAGACTCATTTTAAATAATGGCTTAAAGCAAACCAGAACTGTGATAACTTTTAACTTCACATGTTGCATAATGTCTGTTGTCCTCTTCTATTTGTGTATTGTATACCTGCATCTATATATTGTTGCTTGTAATGTTCTGTTAACAACAATTTTGTTACCTGCTTACGGACTATGGATGTAAATTAGCATTCTTGCTAACTCCAGCAAGTTTAGGCCTACATCTTGTATTTTATACTGATGTTCATTAACATGCTCTGTCCCGATCAAATAAGAAAAAAAGAAAAGAGATTTTTTTTTTAAATAAACAATGTGAAAACAGGCAAACAATAAAAAACAAACAAATATAATAGGGTATATGGTATATATTTATAATAAACATCTCTAACTAACTGTCCATGAGAGGACACTGGGGGCGCTGTAACGTCTTCCATCTGTTTCGAAGTGAACAGAGAAGAAGAAAAAGTAGGAAGTCGGTGTAACGGAAACAAAGATCAGTCATTAACAGGATGTCTCACTCGTATAAAACCTGCTCACTCTTGCAGAGTGATAGAAAAATGCAGAGAGATGGCTTATAAACTAGGCCTAGGCCACATACAATATTTGGCCACCGAGACCACTATTTATTCCATTGTTATATCAAAACCGTGATTTTCAAAAGACCAAGTAGAAGTAAAACTATTGCTAAAAGTAGGCCTAATGTTAGCGATTACCATAACACGAGACTTGATCTTGATTTCCCATGTTGGTGTGTTGCAATTTGCAATTTTGCAATTATAAAATATCACATGCTAATTTAGAGTGTGGATGAAATACTTTTTAATGTGCTTTACACATAAAGGCACCATTGCTAAATACCAAATAAGTATAATTCACCATATCCCCCTATGCAGAGAATTATGCTACACTTTAAAATTCTAAATATATTAGCCTATCAATTCAAAAGATACTAAATAAAACGAAATTCCATCATATGTATTTGTCAAGAAAATGTTGTCATGTTTTTATAATTGGCTTCTTCATTCAGCATAATGTTGGGGGTGTGAGCCCCGTTATATACTTCCCCTCATATCTAAGACTTTCTTTCTTGGGGCCCCCTCTTTTCTCCAGCACATCTTCACACAACACCCGCCAGGGTCGAGGCCTGTGCTGTGTCTCGTCTTCATTTGCTCTCACGCGACGCGGTAGCCTACATTCTGCTCCTGTTTCACTTGTTATTATTACGCAATGTATTTTGCTCGAGGCCAGTATCACCCTATCTATCTTATAGTTATGGCTTAAGCTAAATAAGCATACACCAAAACACACTTGGTCTCTTGAAACTTTTTACATTCTTATTATATGTATCTGCAAATAGTAGCCTAAGAACATTATTCTACAATAAATACATCAAAAATATCCAACATGGATTTATTGTGGAGAACAAAGAGAGTAATCATTTTATTGGTGACATATTATGCAAATGCAATAACAAATACAAACTACAACACTAACTTGAAAAAATGAAATTAAATAACCTCTAATCTCTTTAGACTCGTACATGTGTTGTTTTCGTTTATTTTTGCTCCATTATACTATTGATGTGGTCATTGTGAACTTGATATTTCATGTAAAGATTACATTAGATTTTTAAACGACGTCTTCATAACTTGCTCTTCTGCTTTGTGGCTACTAAAACAACTAAATCCCACTGTACAGGTCTGCCTGCTTGTTGGTCTTTGTTTTTTTTCGACAGAGCGCAGCATCTTGCCGTCTCTTCGCCCTCTGACCATCTCAGCTCAGCTGTCATTACACGAATGTTGTCAACCCTAGGGCTTCCGGAATCAGACCGAGGGTTTCGTGGTTACCGTGGCAATTGAACAGGTAACGTTAAGCAAGGTGTGGGCATTCATCCAAAATATTACTTTTTTAACGTTACTTCCAAATTGATATTACAATTGCAATTCCCGATTGAGTTATTTCGGTGTCAGATAGCGAACGTAGGCAGATATGAGGAAGCTACACAGCAAAAGAGCCATCGCAACGTCAGGTTTAACTTAAATGCTAAACCGTTCACGCTAAGTTAGCTTTTCAAAATGTAGCTTGTAACGCTATGTAACGTCACAGTATGAAACAGTCAACTAACGCTGGGAAAGTGCATCATAACAACCTTGCTAGTGCATTGTAATTACTTATTCGGATAAGCTAAAGTGACTTAAAAATACGCAACTATCTTTCTGTGGCATTAGCATTATCTTATTTCGACTATTAGCAGCCAGCGTACCGTCGTCAGCTAGCTAAAGTTAACGTCACTCCATTGCTATTATGTCTTCCTCCCGTAGACCGCAGAGCCACAGGTACATCGTTCAAATTGAAGACATTGTTTTAACACCACAGGTTGTTAGTTGTGGAAAAACTGGCTGGAGGCGAAGATGGTCAGGGCTGGCGGTAAGTGTCCCTCCCTTTAAAATGCATACAGTAACGTTGTATCCAATAATAACGTTATAACACCTCAGATATCCTAAATGCTATCTATCCATCTATTACTTTTTCAGGTCTTTTGAAGTTTGCAGCGCTCATCTTTGCATTCCTCCTAGCAGTCTTTCTGGCTTTTCAGCTGCTAGAGATCAACCTCGACTTCAAACTGAGCAGTGTGATTTGTGAGTAACATTTCTTGCAAGATGAAACTCATCACAATGTCGGTCAGATACAGCAGCTGTACAAAGGGAGTGGTCGAGTATTAGTTGATAAGGAACAATTAACCTATTCAATCAGTTGTGTGAGAGTATGTACATTGTGTTGGCATTACAGGAACCAAATACGTGTCTTAGGGTTAGGGTTAGAATATGTGTTTATGGAAGGGATTTTACCCACAGAGCTGCATTTAAATGACTACCATTGAGGTGTCTATGGGAACTCTTGTTAAACATCTGCTCTTTTTCTGCTTTTCAGCAAGATCTATGCCAGTGAATGAAGGCTGTAAGTGTGCTTAAATTATTATTATAATTTTTTTTTTTCTCAACGACTGATACGTTGATACATGTTCTCCCTTTTTTTATTTTTTTAAATAATCTTTCTATATCAGTGGTAGGGTTTACGTTGCCTTTTGTTCTGTGTCTGCGTTTCTGGATATGCTTATGTAATCGGACCACCTGATACCTGATATTGTGCTACCTGGTTCTTGTTGTGTAAATAGAGTTTTCTCTCTTCACAGCAGCAAAGCCAGTCAGGTACAAGTGTGGGCTGTCCAAGTCATGTCCACTTGGACACTTTGCCTTCAAGATGACGAGTGGCGCGGCCAGTGTGGTGGGGCCCAGAATCTGTCTGGAGGACAAATTGTAAGTGAAGTGACATCGTAAAACCTTTTTTAACACAGGAGCACATATTACATTTGACTACTTTTTTTTTTTTTTTTTTTTGGGGGGTGCTCGGTCACGGCTTGTATCATGTTGACGCGCCAACGCTTTTGTTGTCATTTCTTAGAATTTCTCATGGGGTAACAGAAACGCATTATAGCCTTAAATAGATGAAGCATAGCATGTAAACAGAACTCTTTAAAACAGTATAGCTCATTTTTGTAGTCTTCACAAATGCATGGTTGTCATAGTAACTAATCAAGACATTCATGTAAGCTATTTTCTTTGAGCTGTATTTCATAGCTCAGCAGCAGTGACCTTCAGTTTAAAATAAAACAACAGCTGCCTTCTGTGGTTAAAATGCAGATTGCAGTGCTGAAATCGATTCATTGATAAGTCAGCTGACAGAGGATTAATCACGTATTTAAAATCATTTGTTAATCAGCATTTTAAAGATTTACTGCTTTTCTCTGTTTTTTAAAACTATGAATTGAATATCTGGGCTGTGGACTGTTGGTCAGACAGAACAAGACATTTTTAAATATTTAATGGATTAAATTATTATTCGCTTAATGGAAAAACAACAACATCTGCATGCAGGCAAAAAAAACTTAAACTCGTAAATAAATGAATTGATAATGACATTACTCATTAATTGAAACCACAGCTGATTCTGTGTGCTTTGTGACTAGTTTCAACATTGCAGCAGCTCAGCTGGAAAAAAAACAAACTCCTTTCCGTCTTGTTTGATAAAGGTAGCAAAACGACAAGTCACACAACACACCAAGTCCGGGAACTGCTGTCATGTCAAACATATGTCCATTGGGTAACACTTAGAGCTGGGCGATATGGAGAAAATCCAATATCACGATATTTATGACCAAATACATTGATGTCGATATTGTGGCCATATTGTAGGGTTGACTATTTTACTTCCACAAAATATTAACACAATGAGAGTTTTCATAAATGAACACCAATGATGTGGATACAATGACTTAAGTGGGTAAAGACAAACAATAAAACAGCTAGTAAGTCTGGTAAGTTCAGAAAATGACATCACTTTACTGTAAGGCAGCCTTTAAAACCAGGAAAAGACAACACTTGTGTCATATCACGATAACACGATATCCAAAATTTAAGACCATATTCAGCCTCATAATCGATGTTGATATAATATCGATATATTGCCCAACCTTAGTAACACTGTACTTTAAGTCCTCCTGTTATGGTAATTGCTAACATTACCTAATGTTGAATTTGCGAGACTTGATCTTGATTTCCCATGTTGGTGTGTTGCAATTTGCAATTTTGCAATTATCAAATCTCACATGCTAATTTAGAGTGTGGATAAGATACTTTTGAATGTGCTTTACACATAAAGGGACCATTGCTTTAAGAACCAAATAAGTATAATTAACCATATCCCCCTTATGCAGAGAAATAGGCTACACTTTAAAATTCTAGTAGTCCTCCTGTTTAGGATTTATAAGCAGTATATAAAAGAACCCAACAACTTAAAGTTGCCCTTTCATGTGGCTCTTTGTATTTTGGCTTATTTAAAGCTAATGTACTTACTTCTTGCTGTCCGGAGTTTTTACCTTCAAGGTTGAAAGCACTTAATTGGAAGTCGCTTTGAATAAAAGTGTCAGCTAATTGACATGTAATGTAATGTAATGAAATAGAAACATTTAATAAATGGTTTATAAACACACCATATTGTTGTTGTTGCCCTCCACGACTATACAACGTCAACAGGAAGTGTTTGTCCTTGAGTCATTAAGATGTTAATGTGAAAATATCCACATGTGCTCTATTCCCATTGTCCTCCTTTGTTTTAGACTAATGAGCGGTGTGAAGAACAACGTGGGGAGAGGAATCAACATTGCCCTGGTTGATGGTAACGTTATCTGCTCCAGTTCCACACCTTGAAGTCAATTTGATAAATCGGCAAGCCACTGCTGATAGCGCTACAATACTGCAGCAGTGTTGCAGTCAAAGTGCTACGATGAATGTAGCCATTTAAAAGTCGTACGCCTTTGTACTGCATTTAGGTTCTACTTCTAGATTCACATTTTGTATTATTTCATATCATGTATCTGAAACAAAGGTTTGCCCGCCCTGCCTTTTGGTAAACCTATAACAAACGGCAACGAACCACCACCAAGATTGTGTACTTGTGTGTAACAAAAGTTCTGTATGCGGTTGTCAATTAATTAATGGCAATAAAAGCTCTAAATCTCCTCTGTTTTATGTAACGTTAGATTCAAAGTGGTTTTAAATTGGATATTTCTCCCCCGCAGGGAGAACAGGGGACGCTATTAAGACCGAGTTTTTTGATATGTGGGCAGGAGGTGAGTATATTTCAGAATCTCTTTCTTTTAGACATTTAATACATACATACGGATACATTGTGCTAACCATGTGCAACCTTGTGTAGATGTGGCTCCCTTCATTAAATTCCTGAAGGAAATTGATGAAGGGACAGTCGTGATGATGGCTTCATTTGATGATCCCTCAACAAAGTAAGGACTCTCCCCCCACAATATCCCCTTTCTTACTGATACGGTTTAGATTCTCCCGATTAATGCAAATTGCATCTCTAATATTGGCCGTGTCGCTGCAGGTGTGGCCATGAAATAATATCTGTCTTCTTTGTTCTGTAGACTCAATGATGAAGCCAGGAAGCTAATTGCTGATCTGGGTAGCTCAGCTGTCAGTAATTTGGGCTTTCGCGATAACTGGATCTTTGTCGGAGGGAAAGGCATCAAGACCAAGAGTCCGTTTGAGCAGGTAACATGGCCGACACACGATTACATCTACGTACTCTCTTAAATAAAGTATTACACAGTGTGTAAGCAACAGCAACAACAGTAACCTAGTCCTTATACAACTCAAAATATTTAAATTGAAGGGAAAAATTTGTTCCCAAAAATAAAATATAAAATATCAGTGTTCACCCCAACAACTGAAATAAAGAGCTCCCCATCAAATTTACTTTAAGGTCTCCTGCAACTTAAGTGTTTTTTTTTTTCCAGCAGCATTCAATCATTCTGCATTTAATTGTCCTCCATACTCAGGATGGGAAAGGGGATTAAAAATTGTGCTTGGGTCTAAAAGTCAGGGAATTCAAACAGAAAACAGGCCTGTGTTAAAACATCGTAGGGGGGCTGTGTTGGTTTACATCCCATTCTTTTGGCAATAATGGAATTACTGCGTCTGAGGACAAAAAGTGTAACCTTTAAGCCACAGAACACCGTCATTCATCATACACTAAACAGCCCAACCCTGTTCCTGTCAGTTGTTGAGCAGTGTGATCTATTCCTTCTGTCTGTCCTAACCTTTTCATCTGTTCAATTCACAAGAATGGCACTCCTTGCCTCTTGGGCCTGTCTGAACTGGATACTCTACCCATTGCATTATAAAGACAATGCGGGCTATGTGATAAATCCAGTGTGTGTGTGTGTTTTGTGTTTATCTCCTCAGCATATAAAGAACAGTGCAGACACTAACAAATTTGAGGGATGGCCCGAGGTGTTGGAGATGGAAGGCTGCGTGCCTCAGAGGCAGGACTGAGAAGCGTCATTTTTTACAGCTCTCAAGCATGTTATTTTACCGACCAGAACAAAATCTCTCCAGAAGATATTCGAAGAAAAGAGAAGCCACTGTGCCCTGAGTAGGAAAGTTAAACTTGGACTTTCTCCCTCTCACTTCTTCTGTTTGGATACCATTATGTAGATGCCCATTGGGGCTTGTTTGGAAGTAGTAGAGTATACTGATTAAAGGGGGCTTACCTACACTTTCCATTGGTGAGCCCCACAGACTTAGCAGTGATAGAGCAGTTGCTGATGGGAATGGATGTCATAGCCCAGATTCTTTGGGGGGGCTAAGTTTCCATTACCTGCTACCTGCCTTAATCTCATGATCAAATTCCTGGTTTTTAACCAACGTGATTTTGTGATTCCTTTTTTATTCTTTCAGAGTTGCGTTTATTTAATAATAAAAAAAAACTACTTCGTATTAACAGGGTTTTGAAGATACTTCTTTTACCAAATTATAACCAAATGTACCAAATTCACTGTGAAATTTGTAAATATTTGTTTTTAGGGGAGGATTTCAAAGATCCTTATTTAATGAGCATTGAAATAATTATATAATTTCTTAAAATAAATGATATTGTTAGTGATGTGTGAGTGGATTAAAAGTGTTTTATTTCTAGCAGTTGTAAGTAGTTATTCCTTTGTGCTAATGAGAGTTGTACTGCTATGCGTTTTTAAATATGCATTATACTGTACAATATTCGTCATACTCTGAACAGTTATCAGCTGTGGATCAACTGAACGTCACTGTGGACACTGAACATTCAGTATCAACCTAGGTGTTCATCATGACCACAGTAATTTTGCATTTTACAACCAAAGAAGTTATAGGCTGTTAGCTTTTTCACTTCAAAACAGGTGTTTTTATGTGGTTGACTAGAAAGGACACTACTAATATGCACACACTGTATTGTGATACCCGATCATCAGTTTTTGTAATGCTACTTCTGTTAACCAGCTGTGACTTCCTGTCTTATTTTAAGTCTAGTTTCTACTGAAGTCCTTTTTTCAAAAGCAGTAATTTACATTGGTTTTAAGATGCAGTTCTGCAAGGTAAAAACAAAGCTGGTGACTCCAATCTCATTAAACATGGATACATTTGTCTTTGCCTAAAAAGTGAAAGTAGAACAATGTAAACATGCCTTTGCGGTATGTTCTAAGTTTGTGTGAAAAAAAAAATACCACAAAACACTCTGATGAGCAGCATTTGAAGGTTGGTAGAACCAACCACCTGGCTGACACATACTGCTAATTGGCAATCAACCTAACCTGTGCTGCCGTTTGAAAGCCACCCTCATGCTTCTGTTTGCTCCAAAACAAGCTTCAAAACAACTTCAAGTTACCATGAACCTTTTTGTCGCCCTACTTCTGTGACTAAAACACACAGACTCTCACCACAGACTAAAACGCACACACACCGACACACTCCGACTCAACCCCATGCCTTTGCAGTATGCTGTAAGTTTATGGAAACAATACCACAAAATGTATTTATTTAAAACTCTGATGAGCAGCATTTTAAGGTTGGTAGAACCACCTGGCTGACACATACTGCTAATTGGAAATCAACCTAATGTTACACACCTGTGCTGTAGTAGGCAGGCACATACAGCATGTATGTAAGGCCCAGATATGCGGTCTGATTGATTGTGTGCTACACAATGTTCAAGTTACAGATATTTTGCATCATTTTTTATTTATTTTTTACATTTTATATCTTCAGTAGACTCACAATAAGTGCAACTGGCAACCTTTTGAAGACATGTCTCACAGCAACATTTTCCTTCACTTATCATATACCCTCTCAGTCTTTCTGTGTTTGTTTTAATACGCTTCAAAGGAAAAACTCATTGCCTCATGTCTCCTAATTTCACTCTATGCTGTCATATTGTGCAAGAAAATGATGTTTTGTTGCAACATCTGCTGTTTAAGATTTGCTGTCTTGACGTTGACAAGCAGAGGGCGCTGTTGCCTCATTTAATTGTGTGTCCTGTGGTTCGTAGTGCAGTATGTGAAGTATTTGTTGTGTTGTGTTTCAGTAATGTATATGGCCTGTCTTCTTCTCATTAAAGTCTGATTACATAATCAACAACATAAACACCTGCTTGCGCTCTGTAGGAGATTTTATTAGCAGTATTTACACCATCTCACGAGTGTAAAATCAACCTATACGTGTGTTTTCCTATGTTGATTAAGAATTTGGTCTAAAGTAACATTTCATATCTGCCTAATCCATAATTTATATCCCAGACATGAGAAAAATGATCGAAAACACATGCTGTGCGTATCAATGGAAAGAGTAAACGTGAGAGACTTCAGGCTCTGTTGAGGCCCCTGTTTGTACATTTGACTTTTTTTTCTCTGCTGTAACATACTGTATCAGGATGAACACGACCTACGCATCAAACTCACACGATGTTATGACAATTTTCCGTCCTACTCAAAATATATTAACATAGCGATACCTCCGTTTCTATTTATCTGTGCACTCACGTAATACAGTAATCTGACAGCTGTGACATGTACTTTCACTATAATTTGTGTACTTCTAGTCACACATTCATGTACACATCCACACTCTACACTACACTGTATTAGTACATGACTCATCTCAAGGTTTTGGAGTGACCTTCTGAGTTCCCCTCAACACCGAGCTCTACATATTCCCACTAAATGAAAAAAAACATTGCAGTGCTCTCTCCTGATCTCTTCTGAGCCCCATGCATGACATCTTATATGCCCATGTGTGTTTATGTAAGGGAGAGCATTTATTTGGCAGCTGCTCCAGTGCATATATTGTTTATGCTTCACATTATAGATTCTTGCATGTGGGTCTGGCAAATGAAGTCATGTTATTGTTTGAGAGGTTCGTGCTCGTGAGGCCTTCCAAAGTGTATGTTCGTCAGTGTTCGTGTAGGCTGAACCTCCTCTGAGCGCCCGTGTTTCCACGCTGAGAGATGAGGTGTGGGAGTGAATCGTCTCCAGCTCGTCTTATATAAGACACGCTATATGATGCATTATGTATGAACGTAGAATATCTCCCATCGCATAAACCTCTAATGATGAGACACCCCGTGGGAGCCTGAGGGCAAAGCTGTATAAACACAGGAGGACTTTGAGGATAACGTGCTCCCACGAAGACAGGAAAGGAGGGTGATTTTTGTTGTATAGAACAAGTTATTTTTGTTCTCCCCCACTGCTTGCTTCCCAAAATAAATCTGTCAAAAACAAAAGTGCTTGCCTCTCAAAGAACCTCTCAGGAGCTCAACTTTCTTATTCCCGCTTGCCTCGGAGTGGCCTCTGACCCCTCACTTCTGCCCTTTCACCCCCTGACCAAGCCACTCTAATGCCTCTGCTTGCTCTAAAACAGGCTTCACAACAACTCCTCTCCTCAATTTACCATGGACCTTTTTCATGTACATGCATTTCCTATTAACTTTGTCGCCCTACTTCTGTGACTAAAACACACTCATGGCCTAATGACATGCCCAGCTAACCTCATAATCTCTCACAGTGACTGTAAAGCAAACACTATTACCCCCATTGCTGACCACGTCTTACCACAGACCAAAATGCACACACACCGACAGACTCCCACTAAACCCTAACCCCAAAGAGGCACTTTATCTGTCTCTGTCAGGTTTCTGTCTGCACCATTGACTGTATGTATTAATAATAATTAATTAATATACAGTCTATGGTCTGCATTCTAAAACTTAGGAAGATCCATAGAAACATTATACATATCATGACCACTGGTGGCCAGAGGTGATATTGCAACAGTCTGTGCTCCTGCATGAGTGTTTTTGCAATATACTTTCTGGCCAGCAGGGACAGCACTGAGCACACAGCTGCTTCCTCACTCCAGTCATTTGAGAGAGGAGGACCCATTTCGTCTTCTTATGTTGTTGCATACACTTTATAGGTGAAATCCACAGATTTTACACATCAACGTAACTTTACTTTATGCTTTATCTCCCATGAGTTTGTATTTTCAACATTCTTTTAGGAAAGGATTTGATTTTGTTTTCAATCTTCAGGTTCCCTCAGATATAGACACAGGCCATTTTATTTAGTATCACTGTCCTGGATCAGAGCTACTGCTTTCCCAGCATAAGCACAGTTATTTGTGAGTTCCTATAGTGTCTATAGGCTGTTGCCACTCCCCTAATCTCTCTATTATCTGATACTGAACCCCAAAACCCAGCCCTCTTGTTAACGCTCAGCTCTGCCCATTAACCCCCCTGCCTCCCTCAACACTTTTTCCACATCTGTTTCTTTCAGGTTCCTCAACCCCCACACTCAAGTCGAGTCTAGTCAGACTTTTATTTATACAGCCCAATATGACAAATTTGCTTCAAATGGCTTTACAATTAGCATACAGCAGCCTCCATCCGTAGACCCTCGCAACTCCTTAAAATTAGAAAAATCCAACTCCAAATCCTTTTGAAATCCTAAAGTTAAAGATAGTGGGGGCAATGCCAGTTGTAAGTGATACATTAACAATATTCAGCAATGTAGGACAAGTCCCAGTGATGACCACACGTCTTTAAAAAAGGTTAAGCTGGTAGGGGGGGTCAAAGAGGCAAGTAGTCGGTTTAAACGCCAGTACCAGCTTTGATACCGTTTCAAGAGAGATACATGTGTAAGAACAGAGACCATCCGGGAATCAACATGTGAATGTAGCACTACCAATTCTGCAGAAGTAGCTGGAGACAAGGAAGTCATTTTGTATTTAATCTTAATCTATTTTTCTGCACACAAAAAAAGAAATTGAAAAAATCATGAGCCATAAAGGGTGAGCAGCCAACAGACAACATGCTGCTTTTGAGATGGCTCATAATGTCACAAAGAAATCTAGGATTGTGTGTATTGTTACTGATTAAATCGAGAGAAATATGCTGCTTTGGCAGCGCAGAGAGCAAGCTTGTAATTCAATTCTCAAAACCTCTCTGACCGTCTTGTTTTGGTAGAAAAAGGTGCAAATGAATACATTAGACTAGTAAGGGCTGTGTTTAAGTCACTGGTACAGTGGAAGGAGACAGGACTCCAGGCTATTGTGGGTTACCAGAGGCTAAGCTAGTAGGCTAAGATCATTACAACAACAAGTCTAATATGATATGGACTTAGAACAGCGAGGGTAATAAATAAATAAGTAGAAGAGTAAAGATTAAGGAGAGTGAATGGATTCAAACGGAAAATTGAACTACATAAATCACCATGGCGCCATGGGAAGCAGAGTCACGGCGTCAAATCAGCTGGAAAGGTGCAACCCCTTCCCCCCTCAATCCCAGCAATGTCCCGCCACACCTCCAATCTTATAATTGCCTCCCCAACACACACACACACACACACACACACACACACACACACACACACACACACACACACACACACACACACACACACACACACACACACACACACATCCAGGCAGCTGTGTTTAGAATCAGTGGGTCTGTGGGAACTTCCTGCTGACCTCAGCTCAGACAGACAAACACCACGCAGGCCGCAGGCACTTAAATGGATCGATAGCTGATCACATTGATCTTTTCATCTTTTCACACTATTTCTAAATGGACACACACAATCAGACTGAATTGACTTGACGGAACGATTTGCACAAAGAATCAGACAGAAGAACTATTTTGCATGGCATTATTTCTCTGAAGGTCAATTCCCTTGTGTGTGTTGTTTTTCCCACCAATACTTTCTCTGGAAAACCTGAAAACTAAGCACTGAAACAACACTTACCTTTTTACCCTCACTAATGGCTAACATGGCTCATACACAAATACACACACGACCCCCGTGTGAGAAGAGTTCTCCAATGTTTTCTCAGTTAGGCTTTTAAATTGATATCAGATTAGTAAACAGAATGTGTCTTGAACATTGGATGAATGGTTGCTGATAATAGGCAATGTAGATATTGCATTAAAGATCAGCCACTTCTTTCTACAACAGTCGAGAACCCTTTTGCAATTATGTAAGCACATAATGTAATTATGAAAACTGCTGGCCTGATTAAAAAAATAATGCAATTGATCTCTGCTGTTATTCTGTCTGTAATGGAGTGGAATGGAAATTTCTAAGTGACCCCAAACTTTTGACCGGTAGTATATATATATAGACATATACAGATAGTGTTTAGGGGTATTTATATTTAAAATGTCCAGTATACAAAGCAAGACCTCCTCTTGCTTCTAAGTTACTGCTGTAAGCAAACCTTTTGAAGCATCAGAAAACTTAGATTTGAGTATACTCTTTTGAGTGTAGTCTTATATTGTATGTATAAAGACTTGACTTAGTTGTAGGGCATAGCTTGTGTTTACATTTGGACAGATGTACAATTTCTGACTTATTGTTTTTTAAACCCACAGTATCTACCCAAGCCGTGCATTCAGACATTTATTAGAGCACGTAAAAGCTGTCTGGAGCAATATTGTTAATGTGGCCGATGGACTTTCACTCCCGTGACCACAAAGTCTTCTTCATTCATTATGCAACAGTGTGTCTACAGTCCAGACAACGCGCTCCTTGTCTTTCCCTGATTGAGCACTATCACCTCGTAGGCTGTGATTCCTTCCCAGAGTAATGCACAGTGCTTTAGGGCATCAGTGCACTTTTATTATCTGGCTTTCATCACTTGTATTAAGGGGCTGTATTGATAATATGCATTCATTTCTTTTGCTTATTCTCGAGGCTATAAAGGAAAGCATGAGAGATTAACTTCACAAAGGACAGCTAGATTACTTTTATTCCTGTAAACAACCCCATTCGAGTAGATATGTGTAGCATGTGAGAGAATTACTGTTCTGGTCACCAAATCAAAAACTTTGACAAGAGTTACTCCACTGTATAGACTGTATGTGGCATAACAAGTATCAGAATGATTACATGCTTACTCACATAGCCATAACTATGCTAGCTGGTGTTGAGAGAGCAGTGAGAGCAGAAAATCACACTATATTTTTCTGGCAAGCCAGTGCATCCCTTTCCCCATAAATACAGCCACCTCATGAATTGCATTGCATCAATTTGCATCTTGCATGCCCTTCGCTTCGCAACACACACTTAAGAACAGCATATCATAAAAATGGATGCAGAATTATGAACAGCACTACTCTAAGCGGCTTGAATGTCATTCCAATGAGCTCATGTCATCACAGTGTACTCTCGGTGCGTGCCAAGAAATGTATTTCTCTCGCACCGTAGCCTTTTTTATGACCCTATTGGCAAGGTTTTTCCAGCTAAAAATGAAAATGTTTGAATCACTTTTGGGTGTTGGCCCTGCATGTGTGAATTTAAAAAATAATCATTTACACATTGGTAAGTTTGAACCACCAAAAGACAAACTTTTTACAGATATTTTTTATTAAAACATGAATAGTTGTAAATGTAAAAATGTTAGACTGACAAACTTTCAGTCACAAGACAGATACAAAATAGTTTTACACTGAATTTGAACTTATTTTCTACAGTAAAGAGGAGATTTCTATCATGACCGTATAAAATCATGTTGGCTGTGGGCTTGTAAAATTGTGAAATCTCGTTGTACTGCAATGCTTTTGACATGGTTTTCTTTTACAGTGTAACTCCTGGAACAAAGTGCAGTAAATCACACCTTGTGACCATCTTTATCAGTTCTGTATCTGAGGTCAACAAGAAACTATTTTGAATTAATAACTTCAGAGACAATGTACATTTAACATTATAACGGTTACATAAATCACATGGCATAAGAACCAGAATATCAGAGCCTCGAGTTAAGGCAACGTGATTCACGCTGATCAGCATGCTGCAAGGATTTCCTCTTATTGTACCACTGCCCTGTCTTCTTAGAGTGACATAGAAGCTTGTCTTCTAATCCTCTGCTATATTTCATATGGGTGGAGGTACATGGATCAGATTATTATGCAAGGTGTTAAAAGAAACAGCATGTGGCTATGTGAGACCACTCTTAAGAAGTTTTTAGTCCCTTTCTGCCCTCTAAATGTTCTCATGTGTTCAAATATAGACTGTAATAAATATGCTGTTATATACTGTGGTATAGTGTGTGTGTTGTGTATATATTTAATGTGGCGTTGCTTCCATGGTGGTTTCATTTTCTTAAAACAATTTTCTAACACAAAATTAAATGGTTTCCATACAAGAACTGTTTTGACTGGAAAAGACCTTAGAGTTGAGAGCAGACTGAGCAAACAAAGTCCACTAATGGCAGCCATGTTGCTTTACCAGTTGTGTGTGCATACTTTGAGATCCTGCCAAGCCGACTGTACACTATATGTTGCAGGTGATTTCACAGTTTCCCCCGCTCTACAAATGCAGGACTGTCTCCTGTGTGTTTTTTCTTCCATAAAAAGGATGTAGGTGTGTGGGTTCAACTTGCACCTACACCTCATGGTATGCCCCAACACACACACACACACACACACACACACACACACACACTGCAGATATACTGTAGGTCCTGTTTTCATTCATGGTTGCATATTCTGCATATTCTGCAATGTTTTACTTTAAGTTCCATTTGTGTGCCATTTCATGTGAATATACTTTCCAAAACAAAGCATGCATTTCTGCATCTGTGAGTGTATTTTTGCTTGCATGTTGGACACTAACACCAACTTATTCAATGAAAACCACTCTAGGAGGTGTGAAGCTCTGTTGACAGTCAAAGTCCCTCAGGGTTGAGAACAGTTTGAAGTTATTTTTACCAAAATTCCCCTGGGAGTGTGAGGCAACACAACTCTCATAGGATCTAATGTGTGTGTGTGTGTGTGTGTGTGTGTGTGTGTGTGTGTTTCTACACGTAGAAGCTGTACTAAAAACGTATCTTCCAGAAAAACAGTATTAGTCGATGCTACTGATTTCACTCTACGTCATCCGTCAGATGTTTTGGAGTAACAGTGGGTGTGGAGGTCACTGAACGTTTAGAGGGTGTTGCAATCCCTCTCCTCAGGTGACCAATGAGAATCCAGAAATACCTGGTGGTAGGATAGCAGGGGAGTGGCCCAGCAACGCTTGCTTTAGCATAACAACATCTTGTTATTTTGTGTGACAGAATGTGTGCCAGAGGGAGGAGGGTAGATAACAGGATTGATAAGATGATTGAGAAAACACACACACACACACACACACACACACACACACACACACACACACACACACACACTCTCTCTCTCTCGTGGTGATTGGACAGATGACTGGGGTGCGTCAAACTGGTTCCAAATGTTTTGTATGAAGTGTACATGTGTGATTCTGTGGGTGTGTTTATGTTTTTGATCTATACTCCTATAGATACATTATGTGTTTGGGTTTCATTGTCTGCGTGATTGCCTGTGTATATCCAACCAAAGAGCCATATGTGTTTCACTTCAGAACCAACACAATCCCTCTCAGATCATTTTTCATAACATCTCTGATCTCTCCCCTTTGCAGCAAATGGCGTCCCATGTTAC
Source organism: Perca flavescens (assembly GCF_004354835.1). Taxonomy (NCBI): domain Eukaryota; kingdom Metazoa; phylum Chordata; class Actinopteri; order Perciformes; family Percidae; genus Perca; species Perca flavescens. Next base: position 10,278,587 of record NC_041353.1, on the reverse strand, counting down.
ACGAGCCGCACGGAAACAAAACACCATTTGGCCCAAAGCTGTCCAAATATGGCCCGCAGCCCATTTCGGTCACGCGTGCTCATTCCTCAAAGGCTAGCACAAGAAATTGTTCATCATGTTCCTAATTCAATCAACAGCAATTTCATTACAAGAGGCACAACAGAGACAGATAACGACGGCTCTCGTTTTCTCTGCCCTGTTTTTTCAAACCATTCAAGTGTTTTTCAATGGTGAATGTAATTACCAGCGGCACATCTTGTGCAAAAGGCTCAAAGCAGCCATGGACAAACCCCCTCTCTGTCTCTATTGGCTAGGCACGGGGAGTGTTTTGTGAGCCATAGAACTCATTTAGGCTCTATTTGCCTTTATTATGTGACCTCAATATCAAGCCTATAATTTTCTCAGCCATTGTTCGAAACCCTCGCCGCTGTTTCTCCCACTCTCTCCCTCCTCCAGCGATCCGCGTCAGTTTGGTGATGATTATAGCTTACTGGAAGCGGTGTGGCTGGCTGTGAGCGCTGTCTTCTTGGGTCGGAAAAGCAGCAGGAAACACAAGGAGACTTCCACTTTTTGCGTGGGTGACTATTGGGTGAAAACAACACAGCCGCTGCTCTTCTCTCCTCTTTTCTTGGTTTCACTTCCTGCCAAAGAAAGTGGGCTGCAGGGGTGGATGCTTGCTGCTGTCATAATTGTATCCCCTTTCTTTTTTCTCACTTAAGCAGTCAGGCATTCATACACTCTCTCACACACACACATACAAAATAACTAACTGCTTAAACTTTACTGCTGTGAAGGGAACAGTGATAATGGTTTCCAGTAGAGTGTGTGTGTGTCTGCCCTCTTCATACTAAGTACCGTCTGCAGCACATATGTGCATGTGTGTAGTCAGTCTCTGAGGTTCTCATTGGTCTTCTCCTGTTACGCTAATGGCTGCAGTCTTGCCATCCTTTAATGGCATACACAGTTCACCAGGGACGGATGGATGACACGGGTAAGAATGAGACGCACACACATTTACACACTAGCATGTCGAATGCATGCACACAGTGTATACACATTAATTGTACGAAGCAACAAAGGAACACATCTCCATTACTCGGGACTGTTACTTAGAGGGGCATTTAATCATAGACATAACAGGCCTTCACCTAACCAGGTCTGGCAGTTTAAAATCCCATACAGCCCTTCTTCCTTATCATATCTTCCTGCCCTCGTCTTAGAAGACCACTTTATCAATTTAAGAAAATTGGCATGTCGATTTGTACATATGGTACCTCCACATGTGTACAGTATATGCTACAGTATATTCCTGGGTCTTTTTTATGATGATCTCTACTTGTGTTCAACCATAAAATCCACTTCAGTCATGTAGGGAAGATGCAGATGTTGTGGAGGATATACAGGGATATACTCCTTATGTAAGAGTGTTTTCCTAATGTTTTGCACAGTATGCTTTTTGGTTTGCAGTCTGCACACTTCCCCTATATTCCTATTTTTAACTTTCCAGCTCCCCTTGCCTTAGAGAAAGAGAAGTACATTGTTGTTGTTTATTTGCACAAGGCTGAAAATGCTCATAACAGTATTCCTCTGTCATAAGGGAGCAGCTGTAGCCTAAAGGTTAAAGAAGGGGGCTGGTATCCCATGATAAGATGAAAAGATGTGGGGGAAGAAAGTGTAATTATCTCCTGTCCTTCAGTAAATAATCTTAAAATCCACTTGAACAAGACATATAATCCATGATTGCCTAATTGCAAACATTACTACACTATGGCTGTGGTGGGTAGCATTAGTGCATGAGGCAATGTGAAACATCTTAACACTTCACAAACAAACATACATGAGCTTTCCTATTTTGCAGTTGTAGACTTTGTGGTCCAATGCCTTGCTCTTGAGCACTTAATCAGAAATATTGGGCTCTGCAGATATAATCATCCATCTTTTTTTTGCTCAAAAAGGAATAAACACCTTCCTGACGGTGCCACGGAGCTAATGAACAATGTTTTGCTACCAAACGTGTCCAATTAAACTGTTTGAAAGTAAGCTATGACCTATGTGTGGTTAGACAGTAGGTGCTCCTCCCTTGTTTATAGAGAAACTATTGACTTATGTTTTGCAACCGTTGACATAGTTAACCGTTTTAACAAAGAGACTTCAGAGATGGGAAAGGCTCCACTACGGTCATAAACATATCTCAGTCTGTGCCTATACCAGCACTTGGGCTAATACATTTGGGTATTTGGTTGTGGTTTTGTGCTTGTGATTCAGTCTGTGAGTAGGTGTTTCTCAACATGTACAAGAACAGTACAGAAAAATTACAGTACCATACAAATGCACATACAGATGAATGTACATACAGCATGTCCATTGGAGGAGCCTCATATCATGAATGGAGATTATCAGGTGTCAGCGAGCCAGAACTGTATCATTACAGGCCATATAAAAAGCCCAGGCTCAGCTTCCTCAGCAGGAGCTCATTATTACTACCCTCAGATCCTGGCTCACAACATTACAGCAGACTTCACAGGAACAACTCATGAACAGAAGACAACAGAAAAGAACAATAGGATGCAAAGAAAAACCTGACACGACTCCTAGAAATTCTATTCATATACTACCAAGTGGTTTAGGCAGTTATGCTAGCGGCTCAAGGCTACATTTGCAGCTACTAGAATAACATACCCGAATCTCAGACCAAAACGTCAGCAGTTGAATTGCATTGTGGGTAATGTATGAGCCAGGTCTTGATAAGGAAGACAAATGCGTGGAATGAAAACGATAATATCTCTGGTTCTTATTCATTGATCTTTATACTTAAAAAAAATAAAAAACTGTACATCTTATGTCCGATAACGTTAGGAGTGCAATGTTATATCATTGTATTTACAGTTATGTTGCTACGAGTGGATATTGTTGCAAGAAAGGACATTGTAAGAAAACGAATTAAATAGGTTCCTTGCCAGACATGTTGATTAAAAATGATGATCAAGTTGTTTTTTTCTTTGTGAATTGCTTTTGCTTTCTATCCCCGTCAACATCATTTTCAGTAAAAACACCTGTTTCTGACTGTAGTGCGTCATAACATACTGAGCCAATTATATCATTTGAATCGTCATACCAAAGAAGGTGACCCTCTAAAGACCAGAATTACTATAAAAAGGTGTTGCGTGCATGAACAAATGGTAGTGGATGAGCAGCTGTGACACTGACGTCAGTGATCTTTACCTTTGACCTGGCTGAGTGTGGTTTCTAATGTTGTCCTCTTAATTGTCTGTAGTTTGGATAACCACTAAAGGTGATGTTTGTTTATCAGCTCTTTCCGACCCATGTTTCCATTTCTAAAGAGATACGCCTGTGCTATCAGGCTACTTAGGCTCATTCAGATCCTCTTTCTGTCACTCACTCAACACACACACATTATTTGAAACCCCCACTGCTATCACAGCTGTGGCAACTGTGTGCTTCAGATTTGGAAAGGCCTACTGCTAATCCAGCTCCTTTTGCTGATCACATTCTTTTATTCCTGTGACACTTTCCAAAACAGCGAACACCTCTCTCACAAACTCATTCATAATTACCCCTTCGTAATTCATGTCTATGTCCTTTTGAGAAGCAGCATTATTACATTTGACAAAATCTAGCATGCTGCTAGACCATCAGGTTCTGCAGGTCTACCTCCTACATTGTATAACAGGTGGGGTTGGGTCCCAGCGATTATGTTAGCAGAACAAACAATGTATCTAATTTGCTTAGGGAAAATTGCTTGGCCTACTGGAAAGTGGATGTTTGTATTGTGCGAGATGTGGAAAACTCCAGGTGGCTTATTCTCACTGTTTGATCTGAGTCTTGAGTCTAGACATGAGCAATCACACGTCACTGCCCCTACAGTAGATTGAATGTGAGAGACAATATAAAATAAGCAATTGACGATAGCAAGCTGTTATTGCATTGCTTTTTTGCATTACGTAAGGTTTAAGTTTAGGGAAACGTGTTTTTAAAATAAGAAATAGTGACATTTTTTTTTTCTGTTTTATTAAACCAGTGTGTGAAAAGAGCACTTTCAGCAGGAAAAAATAGCTTGTGATTGTAGTTTATTCACTGCTTTTTATCTTCTTCTTCCTTATTCTCATCCAGCTCCGATTCTGATTTGCTGCCTGTAATGAAATTGCTCTCATACCCCATCAACTCCAGAGTCAGTAAGAGTAATAGAAATGAGGTAATGGGTAATGTCTGCTTCTCCTTCCGTTGCCTTTCCCAAAATGTCCCCTGTTATGTATCTTCCTCCTCCCTGCCTACTATTACACACCGGTCACTGCCTCTTTAATGGAGTGAACTCAGTGTTGTTAATTAGTTTTTTTGTTTTGTTTCTTCACTCTTTGCAACTTTAAAAGATAATTCTGATTGTTTTTGAGGTTTGTGATTTTCTTGGGATTCAGCTCACAGCAACTCACTTGTTGGGTGAAAGATGGGGCCACAGCTAAATACAAAAAAGTTGTATAATTAATTAATTGTTATAAGAATAGTTAAAATTTGCATATTACAAAATATGTTATATAAGTAGTTTTCTTTTTCCCATTAGTGCCCCTTCAGCTCTTTGGAAACATTGGTGCTGTGGAATGGAAATACATAGCCTTAGTTACTTTGACAAGCAACTCTAGCATAACCTGGAACCACACATGATAATGTAGATAGCTGAGATGCTCTAAATTCTTGAGTCTTTTGTAGACTTTCCATGTTCATGTTGGCTCTGCATCAAGATATTTGGCGTGTTTTTCCATGATGAGTAGCCTGTAGAACATTTTTTTTTTAACTACTATCTTAAAGGTCCGATGTGTAGGAATTTCTCCCATCTAGCGTTGAGATCATATATCGCAATCAACTCTCTCGCACCACGCAGTTCAAAGTAGGTATTACAGCTACGGTAGCCTTCACGCTTCAAAAAGCCGGTCTCTTGCTCTTTTCAATATCCTTTTTCTTTTTCTGGGCGAAGAAGAAGAATCCTGTTCCTGAAATTTGGATTTTGAATACGTGTGGTCCTCCATGTTTCCTTCTTCAAACTTGCCGGAGCCGGGAAGCGACGATACCCATTAGCAGCATTAGCAGCACCTGTGAGTTTATCATGTGACAGCGAAAACGCAAAAGGCGGAGCAGTATGTCCTTTATGTCCCTTACCGGCTAATGTGTTTCAAGATGGCGCATGAATATGGAACGTCTACCCCAGTTCATGCGAATGCAAATGTCAAATTTCAAGCCAAAAGGAATACTTGGAATTGATAGTGGAGGTAAATATTCATGAAAAAAGACAAGTTTGTGAACAGGCAACACAGATTTTGATAATGAACAACTAGACACGTTACACACTGGGCCTTTAATGACACCAAGGGTTTACTATTAAATCAAACAAGGGAACTTATTAGATATCAACATTCAATAGACTACTGATCTAAAAGAAAAAATCCTCTCGGTCCTCATATTGATGCAGGAACACTGTATTTTGCTGTATTTTGAATGCAACACATTCTTCAAAAGATATTTCCCATCCCCCTGAAAAAGCCTCCTGGGTTTATCTTTTTTTTGTCGTGAATAGTATCTTTAGGGGACACATGCAAATGTGATCCATAAGGCATTGAGTAGCAAAGAAATACACAACAAACCCAATCATAGACAATACATTTGACTGACACACTGTTCTCATAGGATCGCATTTCCACCGCTTTCATAACCAAAGATGTTATGCTCTGATGTGTTCTCTATTCTAATGTATGTAAAACCTTTGGGGTTCTTACAGAAAACGTCCTTGCAGCAAGGTGAGGATGTGTAAATTGTGTTACGCTGTGTCTGTATGAAATCAGGTTATTATTGAGATTGGAGATGGGGGGGGGCAATCATGGAGCTGATTGCCAAGTGCAAGTGAAGAGGAGCAGAGATTGATCACAAATGCAATTTTCGACATACACCACGTATGTGGTACGTATATGCGAGCGCAGAGAGCTGATCTGAATATCGCAAATCAGGTAATGTTGACCCGCTGGCTCACGTCTCCATTTGCAAGTGTGATTTCTAGTACGTGTGCATGTGCTTTGTAAGTAAGTGCAGTTCTGGGTGTGTCAGTTCAATCTCCTGTTTCAACATGTCATCGTTTGTGGCATGAAGCAAGGTGTCATAAAGCTTGAGTGCTCATGGTTCCTCATGCCAAGGAACCTTGAACGTACAATCAGAAGACAGAAATATTTGTCTCAAATATCATTTTTAAATCCATCAATTTATGAAGTCAAATGCTGGTTTCTCACTCAAAATAAATGTTTTTCAAACGCGGGCTACTTTTCTACATCAGTCTCAATCAACAAGTTTTTACGTCTAATCCGTAGAAGTGAAGGCCATGTGACATTTGGAACATTCAGAAACACCCCCTCTCCTGGCTGGACTCGGAAATGTCTGGAGCCTTGATGTTGACAGAAGTACACACAAGTTGACAGTTTCTTTACTCCATTCTGGTAATCTTGTCTTTCTTTCATATATTTTGGCCTTTATTTAGTCAGTTAGATGAGACAACAGACAAAAAAATCATATTTATTCTTTTCTGACATATATGCATGATACAATATCATATCAATTCAGTAGCCTTTACTGAATATTCTTTATTAACTATTTTGTTATTAACTTCTTCCCATATCTACATAATGCAACACAAGACAGCATCTTACAGTAAAACATTGATTAATACAAATGAAATATCACCAAGCAATAAATGGATATAATAATATATATAATATAATAATAATAATAATAATATTTAATAATAATAATAATAATAATAATAATAATAATAATAATAATAATAATAATAAAAGGAAAAGGATACAAATACAATATACCATAAATACAACAACATAGGGCAGCATATTTTCAGAATAAATATGACATTTCTTTCTTTATAAGATATTTAGAAAATTAAGCCAAACTTTAGAGGAACATTCTTTAATAATTAGTAGTCCTTGCAATTATTATTTGAAACTTTCATTAGAAAATGACCAACAGAGCTTTAGGGGACCCTTTGACACCAAAGGGTCACAAGATGGGGCTGTGAGATGATAGACAAAAGACAAAACAAAAGAAGAACAAATATTTTCTTCGCCTGACTTTTGTCTAATCTTTGTGTGGCAGTTCTCTAAAAGAAACCATAGCAGAAAGTTACGAGGGGGAATCACTGGTGGAACTGCTCACAACTTACTGACATTATGCAACATGTAAGGATGTAACATATGTAGATGCTTCTTCATTTTAAAGTTCATAAGTCAAAAAGGATGGACGCCACTGTTTAATGTCCCCTAAAAACCCACTGGTACATTTAAAGTCTTTTGTCTTCCTCTTCTTATAACTCTCTTCTCTTTTGTACCTTGCTCTATACATTAACCCCATCTCTTCCGGGCACTGTCTAATTAGTGGTCAGATTGATAGTGTGGGAAACAGACATAGCATAGTCCCATCTAAGGGACCAATTTTCCAAATGACTGCTCATGTAAATGTCACTGACTGTGAGGCAAATTCCGAGGATCCCCGTGGTCAGTTTTCATCTCTAAGAGGCCCTTGAGGAGGCACTTGCAGAGCCTATCTGAAGTATGAGAGGATGGTTGCATACATCTTTTAAAAGCATTAAAAAACTGACTTGGCCTAGTTGTTTTTACCGCTCAAGCAATCATAGTTTCTCTGTCTGCTGGCAGTGAGGCAGTCAAAACAGAACTGGTTTCCTCTTTCCTTTTTGTTTGAGTAATCCCGCTATGGTTTGTGGTGTAAATTCATTTATAGAAAGAAGAGGGGAGTTTGAGAGTTACTGATGATGAGACCAAAAAAGGAAAACAGAAAAGCCATAATGGATTTGTAGAAGCGGTTAATATTTTATGGTGCCCACACAATGACAAAATAGTGCTTTATTTGTGGACGCACACTCATATTCTTTCATTTTCAGTTTTTCGCAAATCCACATTATTACCTTGTACTAAAGAGTTTTTTTCACTACAGTAAACTCATATAATGGGAAAATGTTTTTGGAAGCCAAACAGTAACACACAGCATTCTGCAGATTTCTCTTGCAGTGCAAAGGTCGGTCAGTTTGCAACAGATGTTAAAAGGCCAAATCACAAGTGGTTGTGAGCGTGGTGAATGAGCTCCTGTGTTCCTTCATGTCTGTCATCTGTCTCAGCTGAATTTGGATCAACTCACATGTGGACCAACGGCCTTAACCAGTGGTTTTTCAGAGTCAAACACCTGCAGTAAAGCAAGGCCTTGTTTCTTCTATCCTCACACAGAGGTCAGAAAACAGCACTAAAGCAAGATAAAGGCTGGGAAATCACCAGTGCATAGGTTGCTGTAGTTTCATGTGATTTGGCAGGACTGCATGACTGAAACATTGCTGGTGAGCTTTGTGTGGCTCTAAAGGCTGAAAGGTCATGTAGCCACAGTTGTGGGTATAAAGGGAGAACCCGTTTTGGACAATACGGCCTCCAGGCTTAAAGCTGCTCATCACCAGATGCTTGGTGGCTCACATTTTAAGCTTGAATAAACAATGATTTTATCACATGGGAGAAAACAGCAAGCAGCTATGTTTTGGCAAGCTCTGAGTGAAACCTGGTAGAGTTACGACTTCTCATTCTGCAGAGTAGACTAACAAGTTACACAGGAGAACAACATGATTCTAAACTTAGAGCACTTTCTTTGTTCTTGAATGGCATGAGCTCTTCCAGTGAAGGCATGAGTCCCGTTTGTTTTCATCGCATTCGTATTTAGGTCTGAAGCCGCTCCTCGAGGAGAAGGTCACGTGCTAATCAAGCTTATCTTAGTTAACCTCTCATAAACCTTCATCTTATGTTGCCTTGAGTAATAGCTCGTACTTGTTTTTCCTGCCAAACAGTTACTCTGCAGGCTCCAGGTTCTTTTCTGTGTTGTCATGTTGAAGCCAGCGCACGAAACCCACATCTCACTGATCCAAGTAATGTTTTTCACGTCTGTGAGACAGTTGGTGAATGTGAGCAGACATGATAACACTCAAATTAGCACTCCCCCAAGTATCGCTACACATTTTATACAGACACTGGCATATCTACACACACACACACACACACACACACACACACACACACACACACACACACACACACACACAAACAAACAAACAAACAAACAAACAAACTCACTCACTCACTCACTCACTCACTCACTCACTCACTCACTCACTCACTCACTCACATATATACTGAACCAGGATCCACAGGAGGCATTTAGCTTCTAGCTCTCCAGTCAGAGGACCTACCAGGCTGCACGGCTCATTACAGCTCTTTAGCCCTGCTCCTTATCCCTGTAATTATAAATCCCCTGACAACTCATTCACATGAAGCCTTTCATTAGCATACAGGAGCACAGGAAAGTATGACTTCATCTTTGTCCGAGATTTCCATCTGACTACCTCTGGGATTTTAAATTTGCATGTGCAAAACCGCCTGTTTGTTGACAGTGCAGCCCAAAGGGGAAGTTTGGACTGGTTCAGATCTGTTCTGTTTAAAGTTTAAACAGAGCAGATCTGAACCAGTGTGATATATAAACACTTTTAACTTAAAAGTGTTTATATATCACATGCCTGTGCAGGGGGCTGCACAAGTGTTTAATCTGTGTGTTTATGTGTGTGTGTCGCAGCAAGAAGGGGCAAGACAGATTTGGTAAGGCAAAGGAGGTGTAATCAGCGTAGGCAAATGCTGCAGCCTAAGTGGACTGTTTACGCTTATCAGCCACACACACACACACACACACACACACACACAAATACACGATCTATGTATTACACACCCATACAGACACTCTAACCTTTTGCTCTCATTCTGTACACACATTCACACACACTTGATCTTCAGTAGTGCAGGGATTATCGGACCAAATTGTTATGATACCCAGAGAGCAGTTTGATGGATAAAAAACTAAAAGCCATGCCATCAAATCCACACGTCGTCTGCTGTCATTAGTGAGCCTTTGTTTTTTACATACAAGTCCTTGGTGATACCGTCAAATGTGTGTTTTTTCCAAACAGACTCGCTGTCCCTGGGCTGTTTTGTTCCACAACATGCCCCCCTCCCCCCAGCACATTCAAACACAGCAGATACTATCTCTCACTCACGGCATCTCTGTGGATCCTCATGAGACTCAATGATTTGCATCCCAAACAGTCAGCCATTTTGTGACTGGCTACAGCGTTAGGATGATAAGATGATATATCGCCTCCATTTGGTGTGCCTTTCTTTTATATGTAAAATTCAGTGACCTATTTTAATGCAATGTCACACTGCAAACATGTTAGGTGCTACATATTGTTCATGGATGGATTATGAGACAACTGGTCCCACCATCTTTCACACATAGGAGCAAGACACAGACAATGCTTTTGCCTCATTTTTGTTGTCTTGTGTCTCTTTGTGGTTTTGTCTCTCTTTGTGGTCATTTTGTGTCTCTTTGTGGTCTTTTTGTGTCCCTTTGTAGTTGTTTTGTGTCTCTTTGTTGTCATTATGCTTCTGGGGCCATTTTGTGTCTCTTTTGAGTCATGTTTTTGTCTCTTTGTAGTCATTTTGTGTCTTGTTTTGTGCTCATTTTGTGTGTCATTGTAGTCATTTTGTCTCTATGTTGTCATTTTGTGTCTCTTTGTGGTCTTTTTATGTCCCTTTATGGTTGTTTTGTGTCTCTTTATTGTCATTTTGTGTCTCTTTGTAGTTGTTTTGTGTCTCTGTGGTCATTTGGTGTCTCTTTGTAATCGTTTTGTGTCTCTGTACTTTTTTTGTCTCTCAATGGCAGTCAAGTCACATGACTTGACTCAAGTTAGACTCAAGTCGCAAATTTTAGAACTTGAGACTTGCTTGATAAACATTCATAAAAGACTCGACTTGACTTTGACTTGATATTCATAACTTGAGACTTGACTTAGACTTGAGTCATATGACTCGAAATGACTTGATTTTCTGTTTAATAAATATATTTTTTCCCCCTCTGATATTGAGGAGGAGTTAACTTTACGATTTTAGTGCTGTTGCATGCGCAGGAACTTGTTGATATGATGACGCGGCGCGCTGCGGCAGACCTGCAGTAAACGACCCTGGCTAAGGCTAGTAACTTCATGGATCCCTCTGCACAGAAAATAATAAAGTTTGGCTATAAGGATTACACATCTGACCATGCAAAGAAGAAACGAACGGCAGTTTGCAAGGTCTGCAGTACCAAAAATTTCCGACGTCGAATTTCATCAGACACTTCAAATCGGGAGAGAGGGTTCCAGTCCCCATATTCAGCTGAACCACTATTTGGACGTTTGTGATGGACAGAACTCTCTTTAGTTTTTGGCCATTAATAAGAACACCCTCCCCTCTTTGTTCAAGGTGGCGGTAAGAGCGAATAAAACTAGGCACACATACACACACAACACAAACTGCTCTCTCTCTCTCTCTCTATCTCACACACACACAAACACACACATGCAGACGTAAGTATGTGAATAAAGCTAGGCACACATACAACACACACGCACATGCACATTCACTCACCAATATTAAGAACTTTTCACTCACTCTCTCTCAAACACGCACACATTCACTCACAAATACACTGACAAATATCAACATATACTTTCCATTCCATGTGATAAGCAAAGGTGGTGGGATTCAGCTACTCTTAAAGAATATGTTTTGTTCTTTAAGAGAAGGAAAGGTTAAAGGATGTGTTTCTGTCCCATAAAAGTGAGGCATGTTTGAAGAATATTTTTGACTTAGGAACCATTATACTTGAATTGTTTGAAGGAATTTCATGATTTGATGTCATGTTTGAGGCATATTGAACAATGTTGATTTATTGTTGGCCTAATATCAGTTTTAGGCTGTTTTTTTTTATCTGTGGTAATTAAACTCTTCAGATGTATGTGGACGCAATGTCTTTTGAATATTGAGTAGGAAAAAAATGCAAATAAAACTCCAGCAGTTCATAATCACATAATCACATCATAGTCTTTAGCTTGTTTAAAAATGGAACCTTTGGTATGACTTGACTTGTGACTTGCTTGACCAAAGCTATGACTTGACTTGACTTGCTTGATTGTCACAAAAAATGACTTGGACTTGCTTGAGACTTGAAGGATAAGACTTGAGACTTGCTTGTGACTTGCCCATGTGTGACTTACTCCCATCTCTGCTCAATGGTCACTTTGTCTCTTTGTGGTATTTTGTGTCTCTTTGTGATCATTATCTGTCTTTGCAGTCATTTCATGTCTCTTTGTGGCCGTTTTGCATCTCTTTGTACTCGTTTTATGTTTCTTTGTGTTCATTGTGCATGTCTTTGTGGTTGGCATGTGTCTTTAGGAGTGACATTTTGCAGGTGAAAGCCAGAGGAGGCCCTGGGCCTGTACCCAGTAGGCCCGTTCAGTAATCCATTCATGTCAACTTTTGAACTGTTTAGTAATGACACAAATTTTTACACACTAATATTTGCGTTCAGCTCGTGGTAAGTGGTGAGTTGTCTCTCCATTTTTCATCCATCCAACAATTTTGTTCTCTGTTGTGAAATGAACATCATGTCACAAGGGACCACGTAGCTCCTGTTCATCTATCAGTTTTGTTTTCCGTCTGCCAGCTTCCCCATTTAAAACTGTGTATTGTGTTGGATCACGAGACGAGCCGTGGATCGCCCATGCGTTTCCCACGTGCCCACGCTGTTCCCGCTCTGTGCCAGTCTTGTTTGGCACTCCGCTGTTTCTCTCCGGAGATATAAGAGGCCCATTGAACTGGCGAGGCCTCGGCAGACAGTTCTGTGGGAGCTTGCTAACAACAAGCTGCCTATTATGACTCTGAGACAGATGCAGGTTGTGGTGTATGTTTGCTGGAAAGTGATAGTAGGCCTGTGTGTGTGTGTGTGTGTGTGTGTGTGCAAGAGTTGTTGTGGAGACTGAATGAAATGACCATTGTTGATTATGTCTGTGATGTAGGTCAATGGAGTTCTCCACCCGCCCCTACTCACTGAACTTTTTGACCCCGTGCTTTGTAAGAAGCTCCTTTTAGAGCCACTGGGCTGTGGAGACGGGACTTGTGTGTGTGTGTGTGTGTGTGTGTGTGTGTGTGTGTGTGTGTGTGTGTGTGTGTGTGTATTGCCCTGCTGAGAGAATGAATGATGTCACCGATCCTTGTAGTACAATCGGCAGTTGATGTCTCCTGGCAGACTAAAAAGAAAGGTAGCATTCATTGTCCCGCCCTGTGGCTACACTACACTGTTATTGACAACTCTGGTCAGCACCCAGGATTAAGATACACTATAAACTGTACTTATCTCTTTATAGCAGTAGATAAGTACCTTAAAGGAATACAATCCCTTAGTGGGGTGGTAGAGTGAGTCATAAAGTGAATGACTAATAAATTAATAAATTAGCTGATGTTACCCAGAAGTGGAAAATATCTCAATCCAAATAGGGAATACATTTTTTGAAAACAAAAGATAACCTGATCTCACATCAGTTTACAAAGCTGTTGGCTACTAGAATATAACACACAGTCAAATGAGAAAAGCCTCAGGGGTTTGTCCCTAAGTACCTTGTGTTTACTCCCTAAAAAGCTACCATCAACATGTACTGCATAACACTAAACAGATTTATGGACTGTAACATAGTGGCCACTTGTGTGCACACATACCAGCATGCATAAATCGGGTATGTGTGTTTATGTATGCTACTTCATGCACATTTGCATGTGTTTGTGGTCAAGGAGACTGGAACTTGCCATGAAGGTAATTTCTTTTGCTTCTAAAGTGCTGTCCCACGTGCAATTAGGCCTGATGAGGTGTGACACATTCTGCATGATGCTGTGAAAGGTAATATGTAACAAGATAAAAGCAACAAACAGGATGACCTCTGTGCATCAGGAATAACAACAACACAAAGGGGATACACGTATATGCGGCCAGTTTTATGCCATGGAGGTCCTCGGCTGGTCTTTCATGGCAGGCCAAGGCAACCTTCTGTCTACTCTATCAGTGTAAATCCCATATTCCTCGAACCAGAGCACCCTTTATTCCTGTAGCTGGGTGTCATTGGGATGCGGTAAGTTGTGGATCCCAGTAATCTCTTGGCATTTTTACACCCTGGCCAGCCTCCAGTCATGACTTCATCATCAAAATCCCCCATAGATTCACTTTATCCTCTCCCACATAGTTACATAAGTGCATAGAGCCAAAGCAAGTGTGCCTATAGTATACTGTACACCAACACACATTTAAAATGCTAATACAGCAAAAACCTTTGCACACTATTGATGGATACATTTTCTTCTAGTTTTTGATGGGCATGGTTATTTATGACGCGGTATTTTCAACATCATAACATTCCTCTACCTGACTGACTTACACCCTCCTCTCGTTTGTCTTTTGTTATTTCTTTCAGTGTTCCAAGCCAGCCTATCAAATGATCAACATAATGGCCATTTGTACACTTGTCCACCGTTTTTTGTCCTCAAATTTTTTTAACTGCAATTATGATTGTTTGTGAAGGTAAACAAACAAATAGTCTACTGGCATGCTAGCAGCTTTGTGAGGCTGTACTTAGGCACAGTGCTGCTTTGAGCTTGAAATGCTAACACTAGCATGGAAGCATGCTCACAACGACAATGCTAACATGCTGATGTTTATTAAGCATAATGTTTACCATGTTTACCAACTTAGTTTAGCACATAAGCATGCTAACATTTGCTAATTAGAACTAAACACAAAGTTTAGCTGAGGCTGGTGAGTATGTCATTAGTTTAGCAAGTATTAGGTCATGAACCAAAGTATTGGAAACATTGGACCTGCTGTTGGCACGGAAATAAAAGATCAAAAATCATTAAGGTTTATCCTCTGGAGACCATGGATATCTGTCCCAATGTTGTTGAGATTTTTGAGTCTTGACTAAAGTGTTGGACCGACCAATTGACTGACATTTCCACCCTTACAAATGGAGAGAACAGGATGCTTAGTCACATGTTACATCATAGTGGGTACTACTTGGAAACAGGGAAGGGAAGCTGATAAGCATGATCTCAAGGTTTAAACACATTCACAAACTCCATAAATACACTGTTCCTATACCACACAATAATGATGATAATAACCAGATTCACTGTATGCCAGGACTGACACACAGCCATATGCTCACAAATCATTCCATGCTCTCTCTCTCTCACACACACACACACACACACACACACGCACGCACACACACGCACACACACACACACACACACACGGCCCGTGTTAAAAAGTAAGACACAGACAAACAATGAGCTCACATGGATTCTATCCTCCCACTGGTCCTGAGGCTGTTGATAGCTGCCCCACCTCCTGTGTGCTCTGAAGTATCTAATGGGTTTATCTCTTATTTATAAGACTTGGAGGTCAGCACCAGTGAGACACAAAGACCCTTAACCATTGAGTTCCCATGAGGGGAGAGGTGTGATGCAGCATCCTTTTACTTTTTTTGAATTTTACACTTTATTTTTATGACCTTTTGTTAGTAAGTGATTGGTTTATGTTGATTTCGTAATATGGCCACATAACAACAGCAAGTGACAATCCATCAGTATATTGACATTTGGCTGACGTACCATGTCTTCTATTAGAGGAGTGCGCAGATGTGTGTGGGGAGGAGAATCAGTCACGTTATCCCCCCTGCTGCCACTCGGTTTCACCCCAGAGGCTCCTGTGGCGTATGATGCTAATAAATTTAGCAGAAATTGCATCGAATAGACTCACTGCTCCATCGATTGTAAGAATGACATCATCCCTCTCTCGTCTCGGCCCTTTATTACCCCGACAGTGAAGGCAAAGTAGGGGAGAGAATCTTTAAGACAGAGAGATCCTCTTTCAGGACGAGGGGGTGGCGTCAATGATCGTTTTCACCTGTCTTGCGTTTCTTCCCTCACACAACCATGTAGAGTATTTGCACACGCTCACGAGCATCTGCTAGATGGGGGATTTGCTCTGGCATAGAAGTTTCCATATTAGTCTGCTAGAGACAGGGTAGACAATCTATGAGACAATTGCATTACAGCGCCAAGAGCGTGTGGAAAAGCTTCTCACACACTTAGGGCGAGCTAATGAATATGGGCCTGTGGGTGTATGTTGGAAAGAGGTTGGTTGGCAGCCATGTATAAGGGAGAGCGAGCGTGCAGCTGTGCTTATTTTCAACCTTATAAATGTTCTTGTTCCATATGAAGTTTTGCAACATATGGGCATTTAGAGCTAATTGGTTTGGAGCGCTAATGAAAGAAGAAAAGTGTTTTAAAAGGTTGTGGGCCTTTCTGGCTGATTGGAGGCTAAACATATTTTCATTGCGCTCCAGGCTTGGACTGAAGCACCAATGTTAGTTTCTTTTTAATGAAGAAACTCAATGAAAAAAATACAAAGTAGGCATAAAATGTCAAATCAGCGTACCCTTGGAAAGAAAGAGACACACGTGTAATAAGAAAGAGAAGCTAAATGAAGTGTGTGCAAGTGAGGATTTACTGCCTGTGATTTTTCAGTAGATTGTATTACCATTGCCTTATTCTCTCTATCCCTCTGTCACCAGTACTGAGTGTAGTTCCATTTCTGTCTTTTCTGTGCAGTTGTATGTCCATCCCTGTGTGTGTTCAGAGCGCTGGGTAACTCATCCAGGAGGAGCATGCCCTGTTCTATTCCCATCAATCCCAGGCCCATCTACTCTCCGTGCCCCTGGGGATCTGGTGAGAGCTTCTGCCAGAATGGGCACGACCACCTGCACTCTGCAGATACTAGGTTTGATCTGCAGAATACTCTAAAACCACCTCGGGTTATTGGTTAAGGTGTTGTAAACACCAACACAAGGCAACATTTTGACTTGCCAGACATCAGATGATCAGATTCTTGTTCGATGTTCGGTGTTTTTGTTTTGTGAGAAAGAAATTTATTACACAGATCAGCGATATCCAAAAATTGGTGGATGTATCCATTGGTTGACTGACAATCTCACACTATACTGACAAGAAACCAGCATGAGCATTAGTGATGCTGATTGATCTATTTTGCCCTAATTTCATATTTACCAGACAGATATGGAGAGTGGTATCAATCTTCTCATCTAACTCTTGGCAAGAAAGTGAATAAGTGCATTTCCCAAAATGTCAAACTATTCCTTTAATCTTCCCATTAGTTCTTGTAAGCCACACACAAACAACATAGGAGTTTAGTAATATTTGTGGTCTTAACGCCTACTGCAGTTCTTTTCTTTTCTTTTTTTGTTGCATCTTTTACAGTCAAAGTGCCGGGAAACAGTAGCACAAGGCAGTTGCTAATTGTGAAACATATGTGTGTGCGTCACGTTCATTTTTGTCTATTATGGTATTCATTTGAATGTCATAGTGACAAGAAGGCAATGCTGTAATTCCTTTGTCTGCACTAGCTGAGTTCATGTGTGGCTCTGTAAATCCTTTTTTGTGTTTCTTTGCATTACATGTTTGGATCAATCTGTATGCATAGCTTTGATTCTTATCTGTGTGCACTCAGAAAAATTGTCTTTGGTGTGTGTGTGTGTGTGTGTGTGTGTGTGTGTGTGTGTGTGTGTGTGTGTAGGTATTTGAAGTGGAAATCCCTTTTATAAGAGCCTCCCGGACAGTACGACTGGTGTGTATATGTCTGTGTGTGTTTACTCATAATGAAATGATTAAAATGCTCTGACCATTCATCTCTCTGTCATATCTATCAAATATAACAAAGACACACAATCCCTTCTCTCGGTCTCTGTGGCTTTCCCATATGTCCGTTTGGTCAATATTTGTTTCTCTGCCCGCCATCTCTCACCTCTCCGTTTATTAATCTCCTGTCCTTTAAAACAGATGACATTTAATTATAAATGGATTAAGAATTCAGGTTGTGACCATTGGGTATAGAAGAGGAAAGAAAATAGATCGAGGGCATCAAACATACCATGACACAAGACGAATGAGCTCTGTGTAGGTTGTTTCCATTAAAGCCTAATGCAGACAAATTATGAAGAAAGATTGATTAGCTCTGGTCTGAATAGCGGTCACTGGAAATTCCATGGAGCCAGATGATTTCGTCCCAGAGCCAATGTGACTGAGACCAAGGCCTGTGTAGGACAGCGAGGTAGAATTACTGTCTGGTTTAAATTTGCTGGAGGAGCCTCTGGTAGCAAGAAGCCTCGATCATCTTGTTCTTCTTTTCATTTCCTCTTTTTTCTCCCCTTCGCTGATTCAGATGCTGCATTAGAATTCCCATTCAAAGTAGGTCAGAGCCCCCTCTCTCTCTTTCTGTTCCCCATTCTCTCTCTGAGTCTCTCTACCTCTCTCTGTCTCCATGGCACAGTTCCCTATGTAATCCCTATCCAAAGCACTTCTGTAAAAAAAAAAATAGCTAGAGATGAGACTCTGGTGCTTTGATTCTACTTACTCCGCTTCAAGCTAATTTCTTCTTTCCTTTTGTGGCTTTCTTTACAGTCCTCTTCTTGATGTCTGCTTTGCTTTTCAGATCTCCCTAAAACCTATTTTTTTTTTTCCTCTTTCTCTGTCCGTCAGACCATCTTTTCTCCTCTTCACCCTGTCCTTGGGCTATCCATCACTGTCACTGAAATTATACATGAAGATTGACTCCAACCTACATCTCTCTGATAGCTCCTATACAGCAGTTCAGACAGTTTAGCTAATGCTCTTATTAATGGGACTCTGAAGGACACTTTGACAGGATCAGATGGCTGTTGCAGTGATATAAAAGTTAGTTATGGGGCTATGTTTCTAACCACCCTACCATCTTTTCATCCTATAGCTCTTTAGTATGTATAATTCGATGAATCTTGTGACCTTTACAGTGACCTCGAAGCCAGTATTGGGCAGAAACACTACAGTAGTGCACTGTGGAGTGTGGAGACTCCTTAAAGACAGCCAAGCGAGCTATTTCCCCCTGTTTCTAGTGCTAAGCAAAGCTAACTGGCTGTTTGGTGTAGCTTCATAGTATCAATCAGACATGAGTGTAGTATCTTTCTTCCCATCAACTCTCGGCAAGAAAGCCATTATGTCTATTTTCTTAAAATGTCAAACCATTCCTTTAACCCTCCTGTTAACCCTGGGGTCAATATGATATATATAAGTGTATGTATATACTATATATATATATATATATATATATATATATATATATATATGTGTGTGTATATATTGTTTGTTATTGTTTGTTTTTGTTGTTTCTTTTGTATGAGTAAGCATATTGTGAGCATTGTATAATCCAAAGCAAAATGGTATGGTTCCTGCAAGGACATTGATACTCCACACAACACAGGGGAGGGACAAACATAAAAGTTTGTACTGCAGCCTTTTCAAACCATTTCTCTTGGTGCTCTGTGGGCTCTCTCTTTACTCTCTCCATTGAAAATTACCTCTAAGCAAAGTTTTTGTTTTGTCAATGAGCTCTTCGACAGGGAAAGTGACATGGAGGAGAATGTGTCTGAGAGTAAGTAAGAATGTTGAGGAGGAGCACGATTATGAGGCATCCTCCTCTGATGAGAATGAAACTATTGGGGTTGGCAATCCTGCTGTCTGTCAACCACCAGCAGATTATGTTCTACCTTAGCCTCCAGTGGACAAATTACCCTTCCAAAAATGGAAAGTTATCATGGTCCCTCTCCTTACATGAACTGTATTGGAACGGTTGGAAAGACTTGGATGGGACCCACTTGCAAGGCTACATTGGGTTGCACATTTTGGCAGGAGTGTCCAAGTCAAAAGGTTAAGCAACAGCAAGGGCAATATAAGACACTCAGGGCCTAATTTACTAACACTAGCGCAGTTTGCGCTGCGTCTGTTTATGCGAGTTCTGTAATAGCACACGCTATGCTTCCACATTTTGCGTAGTATTTATCAACCCTGACACCCATCAGGCAATCAGCGTCTTTCTCCGCCCACTGTACCGTAAATTGCGCTGTAGCGAAGCGGTACTTGTGCTATGATATGGCTGAGTGCAGACTGCGATATTCCCAATGCTGATGCTATGACTGTTTGAAATGATCCTGATGCCAATATTTGTAATGTAGCGAGGAGTTTAACAACTGCTGGAATGGGATGTGAACGCTGAGTGGGAGATTCAATGTCATCTTTGATTTCTTCCAGTAACTCTAATATTGCATGGCTGCTTGATCTGTAACACTAAATGATGTTGTGTTCACTGACAAAGTGTGATTCTTATGTTAAAAATATTTTCAGCCTCGCCTATGTCTTTGTCTTGCTCAAATTACTGTTGCCATTTCACCAGCGGCATAAAGGTCTACGAGGAAACTCGATTGCGGCTGGTTCAGACCTGCTTTTAAGAGGCGGAGAATTTCCGCCGCAGAATAGAGGCGCGCTCTTACTTACAGTCTTTGTAAATACCACGGAATATATAATTAGGCGCACTTTGCGCTTATCCTCCCACCTTTTTGGGTGGAACTCCCACTTTCCCCACGACCCTCCCACGAACGCATATTGAAAGCGCAACTTGTCTCTTCTCGCTCATGTGGCAGACAATCTGCGATTTTACCCAAGTGCGCCCTGTTTGTAAATAGCCCACATTGGTTACGTCCGTCTTTGCGACCAATTAGCGCCTGGAAACAGGCGCAAACGGCTTGATAAATCTAGCCCTCAGTGTTTCCTCCCGTGTCATACTAGCCTAGAAATCTAGACGCACCCTAGCAGCAGCAAATTTAAATTTGCAGCCAGACGGGTCTAGGCACTCTCCGTTGGCTTGCGAGCTGGAAAAACCAAACTCTAGTCAGGCCAATCACATCGTGTATAGAGTCTGTAGGCGGGCTTATGGCTGCTGCTGCTGCTGGGAACAGCGGTCTTCTGGAAGACTTGGAGTTAAGCTTTTCTTTCAGAAAAGAACAAAGAACGGCACCGAAATCAATCTTAAAAAAGGAAGATGTGTTCGGAGTTTTGCCGACCGGATACGGCAAAAGTTTAATCTATCAACTAGCTTCGCTACCTTCCTCGTTGCTCTGCCTGGTTGTAGCGCTATCCTATTACGTGCAGAGGGAAATTGAAAGACAACCGTTAATCCCGCCCCTCGGATTGAGCTCCGTCAATGGTGAGTTCCCAGACCCAACATCTTGATGTGGGTCTGGCTTGTCAGGCTAGTGTCATACACTTTGTGTCAAACTCCCAGTGATAGATAATGTATGGGACAAGTGGGTCCAGCAATTACTCATTCAATCCCAGTCCAGGCCCCTACCATACTGTGGATTATTACATGGCTTGGTTGAATTCTAAGGCATTCTGCGGTCTGTTATTTCTTGATAATAGATCGTTGCTAAGTATAACAAACCGTTGCCATTCATAGCAGAGTGTTGCCATGGACGCATTTCTTTTTACTCTGGAGGACAGCTATCAATCTGCTGAAAGAAGTCCGGATAATTTATCAGCTGTGGCAAAAAGTGGGGAAACTTGGATGAACTTCTGTCCTCCAATTCAAGCAATGGCAGCAGATCTGGTGGGCGCCTATCGCTACATTTTTATAAACGGTATAGCTATACTTTATATACTATGATCGCTATGCAGTAACTTCAGCCGTAGGGACAACGGCAATTAGTTAGCTTATATTGCAACATGTTTAACGTTACAGGTGTGTCAACTGCAGCGGCTGTGCAAAAAGGTAAACAAGATGAATGAGGACATAAACGTCAACATAAATATTCCCAAATAAGTCCCATTCACCTTGTCTTACTTCACCGTCAAAGGAAATGTTCAATTTAATGTGAATTAGAGCAGCCACTAGCCCGCTAGCTCACTACAACGCTTCATCTAATGTTGTGTCAATTCCTGCAGTGATTAAAACAGCAGCTGGGTAATTTGTCCACCTAGCTATAGCTAGTGATAGCACGGCAGCACCCCATAACAGCCCGACTCATATATACTCAAATATACGGCTACTACCACAGCCTGTAAAGGGAAACTAATGTGTGCCCGGACCGATGGCTTTTGCCAGTAATGTATTTGCTGCAGGAGGGGGAGGCAATATTTTTTTTCCCACTATGGCCACGCCAAGACCCACCTTTGGTCCCTAACCCTAACCCGCCCTTTTTGTTCAGGTCCTATCCCCTGACCAACCGGCTTTCCTAGCCTTAACCACTCAAGGTCAAATGCCTAACCCCAACCAATCGACCACTATCTTGCAAAATTACAAATCCCACTATGGCCACGCCAAGTGGGTCTTGGCGTGGCCATGGTAATTTTGCGAGGGGGAGATACTGTGGTGTTGAGTGACAGACGGAGGGCTGCATTAAACAGCTACAGAGTTTACGTTGCTATGGACGCAGGATTCCAACCGTAGAGACGGAACGGACTATTTTCTTTAATACAATCGTATTTAAATATCAAAAAACTCTTTTTTAAATCAATATTTTGCGTCACATTATTGATTTATTTGGTCAGTAGCCATGTAATAAGCGGGATAATGTAGAGCGAGCGGTTGTTATAGCGAATACAACCCCTTCAGGCACCCGATAATCCATTTTAATTACCAAAAACAAAAGCAAAACAGTCACTTCAAGGTGACGCTCTTCAAAGGGCCTGTCGCCATGGCAATAGCCGTTGGCAGGACAGACCCCTGTAGCACACATCAGCCTGTGAGCCTCTGTCTTAGGAGTGCTTAGATGCCATCAGATTTTGAGGCCACTGTAAGTAATACAGTATAAAATAGGCTGTACTGTAATGTTTAACTTAGACTGACAAGTCACAGTTAAAAACAGACGCACAAGAGATTTCAAATATCCATAAGGAAATAAATAAATAAATGAATTTGGTCCATTGGTAATGTGACACATTTTCTTCACGGCCGTCTCTTTGATGGTGAGCACAAATTGCAGAGTGCTCCCTGAAGGCAGCGGCACTACAAAACTAAGCTTTATCTTTTACAAACACATGCTGTTGTTTCTCTTTCCTACTGCCCCATATGGTTGGATTTTTTTGGCTGGCCAGACTAATGAAGGGTTGTGTGTTTGTGTGTGTGGTAATGTGTACAGGTACTATCATGCTCCTTTTATTATATAATCCATAAAAGAGCAGCTATCTTTCGTAGACTCATATACCCATATAATTCCTGCAATTTGAAGAGTCTGTACGGTACTTTGTGCATACTGTAAAATGATGTCTCTTAAAAGTAAAACTAGTTTTGATCTTTTAAACACAATAGCTAGAAAATGAGTTTGTTAATGAACGCACAAAATATCCTTTCAAGCAATCCTTATTGGCTCATTCCAGTGAAACTACATTATTTATAATTGCTGGACTGTTGACCACACGGGACTTTCCCGGAGTTAAACATTCATTGCAACCAGACGACAGGTTGATGGGTGTTTTCCCAACATATCTCCAAAGTTAAACCTTTACTACATAATGGCAGCAATACATTTTTTTACTTTTATTGCAACTTATAAATCCACAGGGGTCAGAAGTACACATGATAAACTCAGATATGCTTCTCTTAGAAATGCCAAACAATGGAGCTGCTAATACATATAAAGTTGTTCTCATTTTTGATACAGTACAGAGAGTTTGACGAAAATGTGTATTTAATAGAGAACTCCTTAAAATATGTGTATTAGGGGTGTGACGAGACACTTACTCCACGAGACGAGACACATCACGAGATTGGGTTCACGAGAACGAGACGAGACGAGATTTTACATTTTTTTTTAAAGAAATCCTCAATGATGAAATATATGAATGGAAAATAGTTTTTTTATTCAACTGAAAAATCACAAAATGCAAAACAATTTAGGTGCCTTTTGAAATCAACTATTAATGATGAATGTTATTTAACTTTTTTTTTACTATTTTAATGAATCATATGCAGTAAAGGACATGCAAACACTGCAAAATGTTTTGTATAAAATCTACCAACTGGCTTCTGCCCTGTGAAATCTAACTCCTTTCCACAAATCGAACATAAAAAAATAAACAGTATAAATAAAATAAATGTGTAAACAACAGAAAATGTTTAAATGCAAACAGTAAGTGTATCAATAACCAAAGTACTGCTCTCTCAAAACTACAAGTGCAAACAGAAACAATTTTTTTCTATAAGATAAACTACACAGAACAGCCTAAGATATGGTCATGTTATTTTTCAAGAATATAAGCATGTCGACTATTTCTGGCAGCAGTAGAGACCTTTGGGCAGTAACTATGTCTCCTGCAGTAGAAAAAACACACTCACTTGGAACTGAGGTAGCAGGGATGGAAAGGTATGCTTTGGCAAGTGGAGACAGCAAAGGATATTTAGGAGTTTCCGAAATCCGACATTTTCCACCACAGAAAATGGCCTCATATCAGCTGCAATGAAAACGCCTATGTCCCTCGTTATTGCCGTGGCTCTTGCACTTACCGGTGGCAGAGATGCAAAGGCTTTTAGAGTTGTTTGGCCTTTTAATGTTTTCGTCGCGGGTGCTGTAGTTGGTAGAGAGCTGTGGTGGTACTGTAAGTGTTTTTGCATAGTGCTCGGCATTTTTTTCTTACAATATTTACATATTGTGTTCGTCTTGTCTGTCACTCTTTCGCCGTTTATTATTTCTGCAGGAAAACCAAAATGTTTGCACACAAATGATTTAAAAGTGGCAGGGGGATCTTCAATAGTAATTTCACGCTCCATCACGCTGACATCACATCGCCTCACGAGACAACTTTTCACCTCGACGAGAAGTCTCGTCACGTTTTAATCTCGCGAGATCTCGTTTTACGAGATCTCGTCACACCCTTAATGTGTATACACGGACCATTATACAACATAGACATTCACTTGGATGTCTTACAGTAAAACACCAATTATGTGTTTACTTTCTTGTTTCCTTATCTAAGTATTAGATAATATGTCAAGTGTGGGCAGTTATATTCCTGATTAGCTGTTACATAATGAATTACACAATGAACTTATATTTAGGCCAATCCTTTTAAAGTTTTAGGACCTTGTGGGAGAATACTGTAAAGTCAGATTGGAAACTATCTCTGCAGTGAAACAGTAAGTGTTTGCCTGATTGGAAATATTTAAACACATTTGAATTCCCAGAATCAAAGAGCTCCTTGAGTCGATGCACTGGAATGCCACTGCCAATTACTATCAGCTGTCTCTCCACTCTTCTCCACTTAAATTATCCACTTTTTGACACATGCTAAACCATACACACATGTGCACCCTCACACTGACACAAACACACCCTCATATTAGGGACAGGATGAACCTTTGCCTGGAAAATGTATAATTTTGATTATTCCAGTCGTACTTACTGAGCCCAAATCCAAGTCCAGCAGCAAACAGTATGCTAATCTTCAAAGAACAGCTTTGTTATACATGAAGGGGGCATTTTACGCTCCACTAACCTGTCCCTGCCTTTACTTAATACCACATGGTAGGAAATACCCTCATAAATACAAAGGTCTCAGCTCTGGCTGGACGCAGGAACAAGGAACCCTGTTGTTGTGGGGCAAAGAGAGTTTTAGTCTAGACTGAGCTTGTGTCTGGCTGCTGTGGCAGGTGTGTTTATGCTGTGAATGTGTGTGTGTGTGTGTGTGTGTGTGTGTGTGTGTGTGTGTGTGTGTGTGTGTGTGTGTGTGTGTAAGTGAGATTTTATATGCAGCAAGCTTACAAATTAAGTTGTTGCAGGCTGTATTTATTACTAACCAGTCCTCCCTTTTCACCAGCAATGTTGCCCCAACTCCACCAACCACTGAACAATAACAAACCCCATTTGATAAGCCACTAAACCATGGCTAGACACTCACAGGCTCATGTATTACAGTGTCAAGATACATTACCTCAATAACTATGTGGCTACTGAGATAATATGTCTCTTTAGCTCATTGTTTTTCTTCATGCAACATACACTTGTGGTGTGTGTCACACTTGGGAGGGTGTTTGAAGGGCGCAGACTGTGTAGAAAGGGGTCATTTTAAGATTTGAATTAAATGTGATCTCAGAGTTATATGTGTGTTTTTGGCCTTAATAAAAGCTGACCTGATTTTGATTCCCAGCCTTACAAGGTTATTAGCCTGAGATAGCCTCACACACTCAAACAGAGCAACGTTCAACCCCTATTTTAATGACTCTAGGGACAGACAGACATGCACACAAAAGCATGCATACTGTATATGCACATACAGTACATATAATCACATATACATGTACGATTGAACAATAAACTACAGCAGCCACAAACATGCAGAACACCCATATACACGTGTCAACTAGAGCTGGACATAAATATAAGAAGACGCAGGTCGGACAGCTGCTGTAGCAAGAGCAGAGTGGCATGACACTGGCTGACAGGCACTGACCTGTACATGATACTCTGTGCCAAACCTGCCCTGTGTTCACTTTTATTCATAACTCTACTGTCAATTTTATGCTAACTGTCAGGCTAATATGTCCCCTTTCTACTCTCCATATCTGCCTTTACTACCAGGCTATTAGACTTTCTTCTCCCTTTGATCTCTCCTTTCTCCTTATCTGGTCTCCTCCACTAGAACTTGGTTAACAAGCCACTTACATTATTGTAGTTGTTTGCTGGCACTGCTGTGCATATCCCCTTTCCCATATAATGCCCTTTCCATCTTTTTTTGCTATTTAGAATTAGCAATTACGAAGCAACCTTGACAATTAATCATTCCTTTTGTCCACTGACTGATCTTACCACCAACATCTTTTTAAATGTATCCCGTTAAGAAAAGAATGCATTAAATAAACACTGTATCTTTTGTGTTGTGTATCTTCTTATGTGATGATCGACCACCAATAACAATAGCAAAGGGTGGCCTGTTCGGATACCATCAGCAAATCCTCACAAAGGGCGGGTATGTCTGGCCTCCCAGGGCGTGCATCATGCCAGTGCTTGATCAACAGCCTTGCTGTTGCAAGTAAAGAAACCAATTAACTTTCTCTGTCACCTTCCAGCTAAGTGGAACCATTGCTGAAGGGTGTACAAATTGCAGCCAGGAATCTAATTTCAGATGAACACACACCTCAGGCCCTTGAGAACAGCAAGAAATCCAATCTGAGGAAACATGAAGACTTGCACTTGCTGCCGAGTGTTTGGCTTGGCCCATCAAAGTGGTGCAGGCTGGGCAGCCGCTCAGTGGATGGTGGAGAGAGTCTCAACCCAAAGTCGTTTTAACATTTTGGAAGATACACATCCAGTACAGTACAGAGGTTGGTCCATGAAATGTAAAGCTTGTGACTTTTAAGCTTAAGCATAAAACTTAAACGCCAGCCTAGCTACATCAGATTTCCATAACTCATCTGGTTTGTTCAGCCCGGTCTCACAGAATTCCATGAAATGATCACGAACTGTTAACACCGCATTACGTGGTGGTGGCACGGAATGTGTGAAAATCCTGTGTGGCCACCACGGAAAACAATGCCAATGTAAAGTCAATGAGAAGATGATGAAGCATTAGGAGTGACTATGGTATTGAGTAGTATGAAAGCCCGAAAATCCACATAGGGAGATTGGTTGGGGTGGTGGATGGGTCAAACACAGACTTTCACCCAGGAGACCGGGGATCGCGTCCCGCGTGTCACGTTTCCTAAACCCAACTGTCTTGTTGTTGTCCCGCATGTCATAGAAACATAAGCCCAACCACAACCTTTTCCTTAACTTAAGGGGCCGTGTTCATTTCACAGAATTCTTCTGTGGGCCCATCACGGAATTTTCAGCGATTCGTGTTCGTTTCATGGAATCAGGTCAGGCTGATGGGAATGTCATTAGTTTTGCAGCTTATAAACCAAATTATTGGACAAATTGAAATTGTAGAGTGTGGTCTTCACAATCCTAAGGCAAATGGCAACCTTGATGCCATTTCAACATTCATTTTCCGGGATATTGTTGCCAGGCAATCAGCAGAGATGCTGCACAAGTGCTAGGAAAATGGATATCCTATTGTGTTGTCAAGGAATTGTTACAGCATGTGCAGTTACTCCCCCTACATGGTGACTAAGAACATTTTAGAACTGCTGGAAGGTGTAATTTTACAAACACAGTTCTCAAGATGTTGAATTCTTAAAACAGTATTTACTGTAGGAAGAGTTCAGAGGTGATCAATGGTGATGGCATTTATACTGCATGTTTTTACTATTGCTTTCACTGCAGCCAAATGCCATCTGTGTCTCCTGTGACTCTCAAGGCCACACTTGCTGTCACACTGACACAATATCACTTTCTCCTCTGCAGTTGTCTCACTAATTATGCAATGACACCGGGTTGTTCTCACCATTACACAATCTTCACCTCACCCTTGTCCTCAAAGAACAAATTGATGGGAGCGTGGAAACACAACGTACAAGGCGCTCGCCTGCTGGGAAAATGACATCACTCCACTATTCTCCTTGTGTACATGTGGAGGGGAGAGTGGAGAGATGCTGTGACATTCACACTTCCCTCGCTCATTTCCTCTCTAATCTTGACGGACATTTCACTCGAGCTCTTTGTCTCTT
The DNA here is from genome assembly GCF_004354835.1 of Perca flavescens. Classification (NCBI taxonomy): domain Eukaryota; kingdom Metazoa; phylum Chordata; class Actinopteri; order Perciformes; family Percidae; genus Perca; species Perca flavescens. The sequence continues at coordinate 10,250,069 of NC_041353.1, read as the reverse complement.
GATTTAGATTGTCTCTTTGTTGTCACTTTCTGCCACCTCGCTCTGTTTTCGTTCCCTTGTTTCCCTCAGTGCCCACTCTTCCCTGCATTTGCTTTATTTTCTACCTCACAGCCGCCGTCCTCTCTGCCTCCATCACCTGTACCCACCTCCTGAAAACACTGACAGCAGAGAAAGACGCTGCACAGGGCCAATTTCCTGAGTGCTGCTCACCACTGGTACTCATTTAATTACTGCAGAGACAGAGGTGGGAGGCAGGGCCTGTCAGAATCAGTGTAGTCTCTCACAACTCCTGCTGTCCTAGGGGATGGTGATGGGAGGGTGGTACCTGTCATATTCTATAGCTGCTATATGGGCCTTAGCTGACAACTACAGATTACCTTTCTTTGTTGCAGTCCTGAGAGGCTTGGCAGCCATATGGCCAGAATACAGGATGAATGCCTTTGAGTCTTTTAGCACACTCACACACACACACACACACACACACACACACACACACACACACACACACACACACTGGACCATTTTTGTGGGCATCTACTGGGATTAAAAATGGTGTCAAAGAGGAAGTGAAATATGTGTCAGTGCATCATGTGCAAGAATTTAGCATCAAAATGTGGAGGTAATTCATTCCCCATACGCTCTGAATCCATGTGTCTGTAATGGCGTTTTTCCATTACATGGTACCTGCTTGACTCGCCTCGACTCGCCTTTTTTGGTTTTCCATTACGAAAATAAAGTCCCTGGTACCTGCTAACAGATACTTTTTTTAGTACCACTCCAGTCGAGGTTCCAAGCGAGCTGAGGCGATACCAAAAGGTGACGTGCAGACCTGCAGACTACTGATTGGTCGGAGAGAATCGTCACTAGTCACTGCGTCATCATTGCTAGCTACAGACGGGGGTGTAATGAACAAACCCGCTGTTTTTAAATAGTTTAGCCAGCGGTGTTTTTTGTTGCTGCCTCCAGCTTCTTTTGAAACAAAATTTGTCTTCTGGCTGTGGCAACAACAACACACCTTCGACGTTCTATGTGTGTGTTGCGTTAGGTCACGGCAGTTTCCTGCGGCAGCGCTATGACGACCAGCCGTGCTCGCCTCACGCTCATGCTGAAGCTAATGGGGATCCAAATAAAACAAACCAATGAGGCTGTACTTAATCTGCAATGGAAAAAGGAGGACAGGGCACCGAGCAGGTACCAGGTAATGGAAAAACGCCATAATTTACCCAAATGATAACAAATTTAGTTGGATAAATAATCACTTTATCCATGATCGTATCCATTAGGTCCTACAAAAAAGTTTAACACAGCCTAATTAAAGTATATTTGGTATTGTTTTTGTACAAGTTGATTACTTTGCAGTGTGGGCATGGTAAAATAGAGCACATGTACCAAAAAAACGTCAGTAATGTAAAAAAAAGTCATTTTAATGACCATTATTCTGTGTTTACGTGATAAAGAAGACCTTAATCTATAATGGAAGCCATTTGTTATAAATATATGACACATTTAAAGTAAATATGAGAAAGTAAGTCATGAGGACAGAAATGTTAATGCCTGTTATAAAGCTTTACACAGAGAGAAGCTTATTAAAAAGCAGTTGTTGGGCTTTTTAGGATTTTTCAATCAACGTTTTAGTCTCAGGAGCCACATGACATTCATGGTTACAGCCCCACATCCCGTGTTTGAGTCTGTACGCGATGACATTCATTCCCTCTGTGTGATTTAATTTGTCCTCCCGCAGGAATGCTCTCTGTGAACGTTCCCGTGCGTTTCAGCCATGATGACTTGAGAGCAGAGTCGTTTCTGATGTTTGGATTGAACCCACTCTTAGGAAGGGAGCACGATCTGTGGACATCTTCATAGCAACTGAGACCACATGTTCTCCCTTTGAAAACGCTAAAAACTGTTTGTTTCCACTTTTAAAAAACATAGCCTAGTTTTCAAGCATGTTGATGTTAAACGGTGGTTTGACAGAGAAACTAAAGCTTCCGCTGTGTCTCTTTCTGTTTTTGTGATTGTGAACTCTTTGACATCAGAGTGGCCTGTTTACCTGGTCAGGGTTGGATCCAGCCTGTCAAGTCTTCATAATATTGTGTCGTTGGTGTTTCATGCTTGTTGCTCTGAGAAATTAGACAGGTTGAAGGAACCTAAGAGTCAGTAGTGCCTCTTCAGTAGAGCTACACATTCTGCACACAACTACACACACACACACACACACACACACACACACACACACACACACACACAGATAGGTCCTGCTGGGCCAAGTCCCAGATTCAGCTCAACATGTCCTGGCATAACTCCTCAACATAGCATCCTGTTAACTAGCAAGAACACAGCTTAAACTTGGGTTGAGTTCAGTAACACTTCTTCATACACACGCATGCTAAAGTCTACTTACAACTGAAGAGTATGAGAATATATCTGGACATATTTGATTTTGATATCTCTCAGAATCATTCTATCTCTCCTTGTAGTTGCTAAGATCACAGTGTGGTCACGACCACTGAAGATGAAAGTGAAATCTGAGCTGAATTGCTTTATTCTCATTTACCAGCCACTTTAACCCCAGCCGTCACACAGATTAACCATCGGTCTGGCAGGTCCTCTACATGTCCTGGCATGCCTCCTGACACTGAGTCAACCAGAAATAGCTTTAACTTTCATATGGTAAAGTATGATCGCCAAAGGGGTTTATTTATACGTGGTTGAGAACCCCCATATACGGTGGTAGTAAACTTATGACAGCTTGTCTAGTTGTTATTTTAGTTTAAAGGATACAGCTGGTGATATTTTATATTTTTGTTATTGTCAGAAACTCTCATGAAAACACTTACGCAGACAATGTGTTAGTCTGTCTCTACTTCCTAGTGAAGATGTAAATCTATAATAACAACAAATATATGCTTTTATTTATTTCTTTGGTAAGTAGTTTCCTAAAACAGATGGACTTTGTAGCAAAACGTAGCTAAAAAACAAAAGTTTATTGTGTATATATTGGGAACTATTTTCAGCTGTGGATTAATACACATTTAGTGTACTAGTATTTACAGCTGTAGGACAGTGTATGTGGTGCTACGTTTACAAGTGGCCAGCTATTTTCATAAACGGACATTTCAACCTCTCCATTTTCAAAAATAACATCGTGCACAGCTGTCAGTTTTCAGAAAAGTTTTTGTTTACATGTACCCGTGTATATATATGCCGTCAATGCTGTCAAGAGCATGCCAAACCTGTAGGTGGCAGTGTAACGAGAAGCTCAAGCCCACGTTAGCCAATCAGAATCCCGAAAATAGCAACAACAGCAACGAATCACTTCCTCTTTCCCTCTCTCGGCTGCCTAAACCTCCGTTTGTCTGTTTACATGCAAACGTGCAAACGAAGTTTTCCAAAATCTCCACTCTGGCCGGAGGTTTTAGAAAGAATAGTTTTCAGAGGCAAATTCTCCGTTTGTGTGTAAACGAAGGACACAAACGAAGGGAAATGTCTCCGTTTTACAAAATAACCATGTACATGTAAACGGGGTATAAGACTGACTCCAAATTGCAACACTGTGGTTCATTAATGTAATTATTTTCACCAACAATGGAGGCACAGAGGAATAAGCAATATCAGACTTTAGCTATCCATACAGTACTAGTTTTGAGGATGATTTCATCATATGTTTTGTTGTTTTCGGAGGACTTGTTGACAGTAATAAAAATATTGTTTAAAAAAACCTTATCCTTTAAGTGTGTAAGGAGTGACAGAGTAGCAGTCAATTCTGATTGTCTTTTCCTGACAAGAGGCTTTGACAAACCACCAGACAGATTTTTATGCATGGATACTGTATCGTCCACAACACTGCATTTAGCTGAACAATGTTGCAAGTGCAGCTGCAACTTTGGAGTTCCTTTTAAATCAGGTATAGCTCATTCTTATGATGCCTCCATGCTGACGTCTTTGCATTCACTACCTTGATCCAAGTTAACATTTGCCTGTCTCAGCCAAGAGGGTAATACCGCAATCAATAACTGGTTGTTTTTTTTTCACACATCATTGTTCAGAGTGCTCTCTGATATGCTGTGACAGGCAGCTGCTGGCTTAGCAGCCCACAAAAGGGTCAAAAAGGTCTAAGGAAAGCCTACTGTATGCAGCTTTAATTATATGCCGTCACTAATTGTAGTTGAAGGAAAGCTACACTTCTCGCTGTCACAGTGTGTAGGTGCATGAAATGACTCACTTTATTTGACCAACCTGGTGTATAATCTATCATTTAGTAAAGAAATTGTTTGAATTGTATTTTTATTCACCCCATCTCATGGCCCATCCCTCACGGATGGGATTATAGGACCCCCCTCGAAAATGAGATGCTACATCTCAATGGGCTATCCTTTCAATAAAGTCAAATTCAAATTCATGGGATTATAAAACACCTTAACAAAACATCAGCGCTTACAGTTATGATACAAGTTACAGCTTCTAACTGTCATAAATCCGTCATTATGCCAAAACAAATAATAATAATAAATCACAGTAATAATCATCCACTCCTTACTGACACAATATTTTCTTCCTCAACTCCCATGCATTCATGAAACAGCTTGTTAACTTGAAAGTCTCTCTTTTTTATCAAGTAAATATAAGTACAATCATGAAGACCATTGCATTTTTTCTTAATATTTAGTGCAATGTGACGCAACACCAGAGAGTCCACTTCACATTTTCCTAAATCTTATTATAGACAATAGAACATTTACTGTGTTCGATATTGTCATTGGTAAACATACAAGTGCCCTGCACGCATGACTGATATTGTCTACAAGTGTATTAGAGCCTCTATCTTACGGACGAATTTGACCTTTGTGATGGTAGCAGCAGAGCTACAGCATGGAAAATCCAACAAACCCGAACCCGTGAGTCACAATAAGTAATCTTAGCTTCTAGACACGACAGCCCCTATTGCATGTTTGGAGTCACTGCCTTTACTATATCTCTGCAGATCTGAAGGAGAGAGCTGTACGCTTTTGGTTCAGCCTGTCTGCACTTATGGCCGTGCCCTGTGTAACTATAGCTTGTGTCATGAATAGCAGCTGCCGGTGAAATGACAGCTTGCATGGGCGCAGACTGGATTTGATCCCAAGCTGTTTGAGGCTGTTTAAAGCGTGAGTCATGTTGAGAGGTATAGCTCCGTCACTCTTGCTTTCTCTCGCTCTCTCTTTCTTTCGGTCTCTCTCATTTGTAGCTCTGAGACAGGGTGGATCCAGGGTGGCAAGTTAAGACACAGTAGTATACTGACGGGAGTCAATGATAAAACCTGTGTGTCTGCATGTGATCTACCGAATGATAAGGTTACCATAAACTTTCTATTGGTCTTTCTGAGAACACATAGCAGTGAAAAAACATAGTAACTCTGAAGGAAGTTGACTTTGTTTTCTTGAGATCTTATGTACTAGTTATTCTGAAAAAAAAGTAAAGTTTGGGAAAAAGCTGAATGCAGAGTTTTTTAAGGACATGTCCAACATTTTGGGAAATGAGACTTAAATCAGAAGATTGACATTGCTCTTACGTCTGTACTGTAAACATGAAGCTGCAACCAGTTAGCTTAGCTTAGCATAAAGAAGGGAAACGGTCCCGAGGTAACAAAATCTGCCTTCCAGTACCCCTCAAGTTCACTAATTAACATGTTTTATCTCTTTTTTTATCAGGTTAAAAGAACGACACGTTGTGTGTTTTGTATGCTTAATTCAGGGCCTCCATATTTATTTCCACTGACGATTTTACACAGTATACTTGTATAAGCGCATTTCCCAAAATTTCAAACTATTCCTAAGTATAAACCTTGTTTTTGTTGCATTGGTTGTAAATTTGAGCATGGGAACCTTAAAACACATGTAGTCAAGCCAGTGTAAATCATGGTTACAAAATACTTGAAAACTCAAACTTTCCTCACTTACTCACTATGGAATGGCACTTAAATACTTCCTTTGTAAGTATCCATTTCAGCAAAACAAAAAAAAAATAGCAGCCTCTCTTCAACCAATCAGGATTAAATATTAACTTAGGGCATCATTTAATGTGTCATTCTAAGCTGAGCTGCAGCACACAGGATGCTACGGTCTAGTTCCTCACACAGCAGACTCACATTCAGTATGTGTGAAGACTCTGTCCCAGATAAAGTGAGAAGACCATGTATGTAATATTCATCGAAATGCTACATATTTATATCTCACACAAACGTGTTGCAGTCAGACACTGTGTCTGCTCAGGCTGAATGTGGGGCTGTGTGGTGTGTGTGTGTGTGTGTGTGTGTGTGTGTGTGTGTGTGTGTGTGTGTGTGTGCATGAGTGTATAATGACTCAGCTGTAGGGCATTGAAACTTGGCCATTCTACCACGAAAAGTCAGTCACTGCATGAGACCAGCAACATGCCACATGCAGAATGCCACATACACACCAGCTAGTTGGCATGTGTGTGCTCTCTCTGCACTGATCATCCACACACAACATACAACATTTACAGAAATTATGCACCCTTGGGGTTGCATCTGCTTAAAGGCTCAAATGTTCGAACAGAGGACTGAAGAAGTCACAGACTATGGTGCTAACAAACACCACCACAACCTGCCGGGAAAAGATTAAGCTGTTCAAACAATCTTAAGGAAATGCACCACGAGAAATTAGTTTTTGAGTATTAACTCTTGCAAGCAGCTCAGTGAGGCACAGTGGTGCTTTGAGCTAAATGCTAATCCGATTGTTATGATTCGGCTTTCTGGCCACTACTAATAGGAGACACACCATGATAAAGGTTTACAAAAATATACTTTATTAAACCAAATCAAATCAAATTAGACCATTAAGGTGTGGGGTGGGGTTGTCAGTATAATAAGTGGTATAAGTGTGCATTAGTGATGGATGTGTGCATGTGAGCGTAAAGTGCAGACAAAGCATAAACATAAATAATCTAAAACAACATAACCCAACCAGAAGATAAAAGGGGAGAGCTGAAACAGCAGCAACTGCCAGACAGGCAGAGTGAGATCAGAGCTGCAGCCAGGCTAAAATAACCTGGAACACTCAGGTGTTCCCAGGTTACACTAATGATCCACCTGCAGAGTCAGCACAGAGACTCACACAGCAAACACAAGACACCGCAGGGGTCGGCACAGTCAGCCTGCTAACAGACTCCCAATCAGTGGTGTTAAGAAACATTCAGATCCTTCACTTAAGTAAAAGTACTAATACCACACTGTAGAAATACTCTGTTACAAGTAAAAGTCCTGCATTAAAGTATCAAGTATCATCAGGAAAATGTACTTAAAGTATTACAAGTAAAAGTACTCAATGCAGAAAAATCCTCACATTTTAGAAACTGTTTTTAATCGTCTGATTATTTCAGCTGTACTTGTAGGCCCATATATTATTGGGCAGTTTAATTTGAAAATAAAACATTGTATTTTATAAACTACATGTGTTTAATGTACAAAAATCTGAATTTGTAAAGTAACTAGTAACTAAAGCTGTCAGATTGATGTCGTGGAGTAAAAAGTACAATATTTCTTGTGTGGAGTAGAAGAAGAAAGTGGCATGAAAAGAAAAGACTCAAGTAAAGTACAAATACCTCAAATTTGTACTTAAGTACAGTACTTGAGTAAATGTACTTAGTTCTATTCCACCACTGCTCCAAATAACAATGCTAAAAGGCTGAAGCTTAGCAAGTATAACGTTTACCATGTTCACAATCTAACTTTAGCATGTTAGCATGCTAGCATTTGCTAACAGCTGATGTAAATGTCATTGGCTGCTAGTATTTGGTCATAAACCAAGGTAATAAATAAAAATGTAGACCAGATGATGGTGCTATATGTAAGTAAGTAAGTACGTAAGTAAAGTAAAGTAAGTACAAATTTGTGTAGCACTTATCACAGACAGATATGGAAAGTCATAGCAAATTCTTCATGTCATTTGAATGTGTTGTAACTTTTGACTAGAAACTTTTCAGAGACACCTTTCAAGGCTACAGGCAGTGAGTATTTAATCCTCAATAGATCAACTTTTATCATTATGCAATGGCACAAGCTGAACATCCTTAAAAGGCAATGCAGATCATCAGCAAATAATATGCAGCTAAGGTGTGTCTTACATCGTGGTCTTGCAGTTTGGAGCCCACGTGATTGGATCATGGCAAGGTTTGAACATTTAACTGCTGGTAGGATACTTATTACAATGTGAAAACCATGACACCATGACAGTCACACACACTTTGTGGCTTAGGCTATATTTAAAGGTTGAGGAGTTGAATTTGTTGGACTTTGAAATCAAATGTATCACTTGAGATGTTCAGTTCACTTAAGTGTTACCTGTGACTCGCAAACACATGCAGGTGTTGAAGGGAACATTTGGGAATCAGCTTTTAAAACTGGACTCGACTGGCCACGGCAGGCCCTTCACTATCTCAAATGTCACTGCTATAAATACACGCACACACACACACACACACACACACACACACACACACACACACACACACACACACACACACACACACACACACACACACTATACAGGGTTTATATTGTTCAACTCATAGACGTGTAAAGACACAAAGTGTATGAGTCCTCTCTTCTTGTATGTGGCTTTAACATCCTGAAGAACTGAGTCACTTGGCATGGAGAGCTTCATGTATGAGTGGAAAAAGGAACTGAATAATTTGTACATCAATATGTACAGCTACAGACAAGTTTAATCCTTCCAATTTAAAGCTGGTGCATGCTGAACATTTTGTCTTGCCAAGCACAGAACATGAATAACCCAAGATGTTCTGGAGAGCTATGAGTGTGAAAAAAAGAATAATGGAATATAGCTACAGAAAAAAAAAAGTCAGGGCAGCTTTGCTTGCAGGATCCATTTATTCTTAACCTCAAAATGAATTAGGTAAATAAAGAATGTTAAGCTGAATCAGATGTAGGAAAAAATATATTACAGGGAAGTCATTGTAGAAAAAAAAAAGAATTCCTAAGGCATTCAGTGTTACCGTTACTCCATTTTTGTGAACAAGTCAAGGCCAAACCACAGCACACCGAGCAACAGTCCAGCGGTAAGGGAGGCTGAGACAGCTTCCTGCTTGAATTAATATCAGCAGAGAGAAAGAGAGAGAGAGAGAGGAAGAGCATCATGGAAAGTTTGTGGTTTTCTCAGATGAGTCTCTTCCTGGTGACTGATGATCAAAGTGGGAAGGGCGTAGAGAGTTTCCCCACCTTGTTTTAGTGAAAGGTGATTACCCCATCTGAGCCACTCCCATACACTCACAGCACAGTGACATCACTTGTGTATCAGACCTACATTTACATTTAGTATCCCGTTTTACATTCTTGGAGTGACATTTCACAAGTTGTTCTGGGTGAGAGTTATGTTGGTAATAAGCTGCCCTCTGCTCCCCAAACGTGGGGATATAATAATGATATTAGTACAAGTATTTATACTTTTTAAAGTAGAATAATATAGAAATACTCAGGTAAAGCACAAACACCTCAAAACCGTACTTAACTACTTAAATGTAAATGCTCATAGTTTCTACCACTGGCACTATATAATTGATAGTTGAGGTATAATCAGGTTTTAGTGCAGTCGACGCAAACATGCAAAGTGGGTGAGAAATCCCAACTATTTTACTGCACAAAGGGACACACTTTGCTGACACTGAAAATGATCCTGCCCAAAGAGACAGAAAATGATCTGTGAATGTGAAGGGAATGTTATTCAGATCTCTTGTATGTGTTTATGTATGTACTGGGAATGTCAGGGCGTTGTTTTGTCTCATGTCTGGATGAATGTAGCCTATGTTGGTTTAGCTTTTGTATAACCCGCAGATGTTGGTGTCTTTGCTGGTGTGTGTGTGTGTGTGTGTGTGTGCGTATCTCTTTGTACCAAGCATGAACATATACACCGTGTGTGTTCACCACCGTGTTTGTAAAACTCTGCCTACGCAAGGTCTCTCTCTTCACTCCTGACCTGACATTCTGTCCTCCACTGTAGTTCACGTGCGGTTTCAAGATAAAGACTTCCATTCATTAGTCTGACTGAGGGCAACAACCTAACGACAGGATACCCCACCCTTGTCTGGCAACAACAACCAGGGCCATATTTTATCTTGTGCTGGTGGCACTCACATTAAAAAACAACCAGTGGTACAGGACATTTTCTGCAGTCTGTATGTGTCTGTTTTAAGTGCACTGTAGTCTGTGTCCACAGTTTGTCTTGTACTTTCAGTATCAAAAACACCAGGAAACACTCAGGGGTTTTCCAGGTTTAATTACCCTTCACATGCTTGCTCTGCTCTTACATCTACTTTTTTTCTCTTTCTCTTTTATGCTATTTGACTTTTATCTCCCCTGCCGAGCTGCCAAAACTCAATAACACACCCCTACACTCTGTCAGTAATGAGGCATTTGCCTGTTGTGTGTGTGTGGTACAGATGTGTGCTATCGTGCTTGCTTGCAAATCTCCTGCTCGCTGCTGCTGCACTCCCAGGAGGGAAATACTGCAGGAGAAATGGGGACAGAAGCTGACTTCCTTCAGCTGTTTCATGTTTGTGAAACATCTCCACACACTGCTGCCAACTCGTGTCACTTGAACTTATTACGTTTAAAGTGATATTAAAAACCTGTCTTTTGAGAATCAAACACTCAACTCGTGTTAAAATATGCACAGAGGCTTCACTTCTTAAAACATCCTGAAAAAGCACTTCTGGCTCTATCGTTAATAATTCTGTCTTGATTGCATGCCATTTAAAAAAAAAAACTGATTGTCTATAAGATACTAATGAGCTTACAGAGTTGTGTGTGAGGATGATGATAGATGTGCAATTACTGAAGACATATTTTGCTAAAAATATCAATGTTTGGAGCATGCGACAACATACTGATGGAGAGCAGAGAAGGGGATTCTGCTCAAGGAGTTATTGAGAGGGTTGTGTGGCTGTTTTGAAACTTGATCTAGTGTGGAACTTTCTTTATCTTTTTGGTTTACATGAATGTTAATAAATTAACTCCTGAATCCTTTTTTTCCCCTATAAGTTGTAATAACAATAAACACGATACAAAAGAACACCTTTCTGATATTCTCAAGTTGACTCAACTTTATTGAACACAACACAGTTGATCCAAAGTGCTTAACAGCACAAGCAGTAAACGGAACAAAAGAAAGGAAACTAACAGTAGAAGAAACTACTACATAAAATAAAGAAAGAATAATATTAGTTTGTGTTGACCAACAGATTTTTTAAACATGACTGAACCAATGCTATAACTTCATATTTCAGACTCAGCTACAACTCACTTGACGTTACACTGCATTGGTTCAGTGATACTATGCCCGGGCTTGAAAATGTTTCACTCTACTGCTGTAAATATTAGAAGAGGAATGTGTGAGGAGTAATGTGAAAAGTCACAGCTTACATGTGAACATCTCTACATAAACCTAAACAGATGTGATTTGTAGAAAATTAATTTCTCAACTGTATTAATCCACATGTGCAAATGTAACAAATGGGGGTATGTGTTTTCAAATGTACATCAGTAAAGCAGAAATGTCCAAGCCTTCTGTAGCACACCGAAACTCTCCATTATTTCAGAAAATAGCACGGTGGTGCGTAACTGTGGGTGAAACTGTGACTATGAATGTTTGGTGTGGGGGTTAACATGTGTGAACTTGCCTGTGATTTGAGGATTTTCCTGTGCACATGAGAGGACCATTTATTGAACATGACAGGGGAGTGAGTCAGTTTTTGTGGCAGCGGTTATGAAGAGGCCAGTGAAGGGTGGGACACTAACACCAAATGTGACTACTGTTTTGCAGAATAATAAATAAATAAATAAAATCTCATTTTAAAGGACCATTTATTATTTTTCTGTATCGGATAAAACACAAACTGAACCTTAGCAATGAACAAACCTTTTAAATGTTACAATTATCTTCCTATATCTAAGAACTGTGTGGTGTATTTCCTTTTATATTATGTGATATCATAAATTCCAACTGCTAGTTGGACATTATTTCCCATATTTTCAGTAGAAAAACCTACAGTGAAGTAGCAATCAAAAGGCACACTCTTATGCATGCAAATACTCTCAAGACAGTTGAGTGGTCAGAGAAGTGACAGCAGGTAAATAGGCCTATACTGGAAAGTATTAGAGTTGGCAGCGTGATTAAATCACTATCACACCAATGGTTATTGTGTACATACACACACACGTCTACATGACGTGTGCGTTTCTGCACACCTTTAGGTCAGTAATTGAGCCAATCAATGTGGTCCGTGTCTGTTTGATTGCATCGTGATTGGACCACTCAGCAGATCATCGTGACTGTGTCTGCAACAACCAAAGCACAGAGGCCTGTACTTTTCCACTGATTCTAATGAGCACGTAGGGACTGGCCTCTCAAAAGAAAGGAGATTGCATTGCTTCCTGGCACAATGTTGCCTCCTCTGTGTTTGCCGTTGATCACACAAGATGTGCTTTTTCAGTTGATGGAGACTCTTCCTGTTTCATGTGTGGATAAACACCCACAGAGCACAATCACACACACACACACACACACACACATACCGAGAAAGAGAGCAAGAAAGAACCAGGCAATGAGGCGATATGAACTTAGGTAATGTAAATTGTTTCTCTCTCTCTCTCTTCCTGTCTCTGTCTTACAGACAAACACACACACACACACACTAACACACACCTGTTCTCTAGCCTGCCTACCATGGCCTGACTGTAAAAATAAGCAGCAATTAAATCATGGATCTGATCCAAATTGAGATCTTGCAGTGTAAATGTATACTTTTTGTATTTCTTTAGTCCCAACTAATACAGTAATGAATGTTTTGACCCACGCAGCTTTATCATCAATGCATTCTGATTATGGACAAATGAAAGGGAAAACTACGTATCTCCAAATAGAAGGATTTAGTGGTCCTTTGTGGGTGAAAATTCAACCACTTCCTTAGCTAAATAAACCCCATTGGATTATTTGAAAAATAATGTATTGTCACAAAGCTGAAACCAGGTCTTTCTTAGCACATGAACAGTTGAACCATTTGAAGTTACATGGTTTTTAATGGCAGCAACGACAAGGTATGCTATATAGATTTGATTTTATACTCACATGCCCCTGAACTGGATAACTCAGACTACATACTGAAGCATTACATGAGCTAAACAGTGTAATGTGTTTCTATTTCGCCTTCTTTGTCCTTTATAAGCTGAGAAGAAAAGGAGGAATGGTATGGGGGATAGCACGAAACAAAGGCAGCTGGTCAGCATGTTAAACTCATATTGGCCACCAGGCGACATGTTGGAATGTTGGTGAAGGAAGGCTAACCAAGAACCCTTCTTACATGTGTAAAGTCAAGTAAAGTCAATATTGGGGCAAGTCTTCTTGAAGTTTATTCAAGCTCTGACGTGCATAGTAATTATATGTTGTTTCTCCATGTTTAGTTTGTTAGTTAGTTGTTAGTTAGTTAGTTAGCAGACTCCCAATCACGGGCAAAAAGACAATCAGAGATGTTCCTAAACCATCGAGAGGAAGAAAAAAATATGGATTTTTGGTTAGGCAAACTAAATGTAACTGCATAGGCCTACACTACATTTTCGGTTTCACATTTTCATCTTTTGGTTACAGATGACATTCTAATAGAACACAAAATTAAAGTAGCATAGTTGTAGTTACTGCTCCAGCTTCCAACTTTCTTTGTTGCCGTTTGCTTTTGTTTCCTTTTCTTCCTCCAGTATTTCCGACAGCCTATGAACGCAGCGCGGCTTCATGCTGCGTACCCATAGTGTGTACCTCTGTTTATTTTCAGAGCGGTGACGCGGATGTTGCACTCCTCCTATATGTGGCTCGTCAGACGGTGGCAGGACCACGATTGGTGAGCTGTTGTTGCTGTAGCAGCTTGGGTCGACACTGTGAAGAGGGAGGGGGCTCTATAAAAACCCGCTCCCCCACTCCGAGAACTTCACTCTGGAGGTGGAAAGTGAGCTAGGCGGGTTGGTCTACGTGGAACCAAGGGATCCAACCCTCCCCCCTGTATTTACCAACAACAGGCGTCTGTTTCCCAACACTGTACCGTCCTTACACACGGACTCGCTCAGAGAAAATCTGTCCTCTACCTCGACAAATAAATGCCAAGAAAAACAACACGAGAGCCAGCAGATAACGTTAAGGATCGCAGCTCCGAAGAGGTGGAGCGAAAGACCAACAGTCGGACAAACACGTAGAGAAAACCCGCAATAGCGAACGGATCGTCGCCGTTGCCTTTCTCAATGCATACCCTTTGTGCCCGGGGAACGATGAAACCAGAGATCAACGCCGCCGTCGGATTTCTGTCGAGGTTTCTGCGGGTAAAAGGACACGTAAACGATCGACAGGTCCAAACATTCAACCAAAGCTTACAGGACATTTTGTCAGGTAAGGAAATCAGAAAATGATCCATTCGAGCCCAACAAAAATCACCACTTTTAAATACTTTATTTTAAAGTACAACATCACACGTCTAGTTTATGTTTTGTTGTAGCATTGAAATGCTTAAATTCGGTTTTTAATTGGGTTAAGAATGATTGAGAAGAAGCCTTTCTTTGTTCTCGCGAGTATCACTATCAGCACTACCAACGCGCACCACTGTTCGCGCAGGTCGGAGAGGGAAAAACGACCAAGTATAAACACAACAAGTGATATTAAGACGGGTTTGTCGACGATTAAATTGATACAATCGAATTTTTTTCACCATCAAAGATGCAAAACGAGGCAGTTGGCTTAGTTACTTTGTTATGAAGGATGGGGGGAAAAAAGGAGGGGGATGGAAAGAGGCTCGAACAAGGAAGTGCGCCTCAGTCGATAAAGCTCTCAGAGAACTGAGCAAAACAGCCCCCAGTGAGGCTGCTCAATTACGTAATGCATTTGACGAAATGGGTTTATAATGTAAACACGTCCAATGTCAAACCATCAATCTAGTACTGGAACAAATAAAATAACGTTTTTTTTTGTAATCTATAGTTATTACACAATATTTGTAATACAAAAACATCACAGTAAGTTAATGATCGTGTTACACTCGTTTTTGGGGGGATGTACATTTTGACCACCACGTCTCCCATTAATTTGAATGGCTTTAACACAACACATTCACTATTTACAGTGAAATCAAGTCACCCTTTCTCGATTTATTTTGCAGGAAATTCGGCCGTAACGTCCTCTTAGCTTAACATTTTAATTTCCCCTGGCGGGATTAATAAATTATTTATTATTATTATTATTATTACGTACATGCATACTTCGAGTCTTTTGAGTGTTTTTACAGTGCTGCGTCGGGGATTGTGTCTCTTTTCCTCGTGTAAACACATTCCAGCCACAGAGCTCTAAAGCTGCTATACATCTGCCTCACTCATCTACTAAGCAGATTACCTACACAAAGACCTCACTTGTATAAAAACACATCTTACTTTGCGGATTGTTATTAAATGTATAAAATCCCCATCAAAAGCACAAACTAGCAAAAATAAAAGCACTTAATAGCAAAGATAAAAACGCTTACTAGCAGTAATATTATCATTGTTGGAAGTAAATGGGAGCATTTCTATAATACAGATATAACTGACCTTCTTTTAAAGAAGGTCAAAAAGAACAATACAATACCATTTAGTACCAAAAACAAACTGCAATTCATTCATTGTTTTTTTTTTTTTTTTTTTTTTTTGAGGAATTGGTTGAACCCAATCTTGAGCAACATTTCCCCATTTTTTGTTTGTAAACAAGACAAAAGTTGGAGTTGAATGGAGTCTGTGAGGCCTTGTGTGTGGGGGAGGGGTATTTTTCTGGTGTGTGTGCCTATAGGAGGACATTAAAGGCGGAGGCAGCACAGCGTAATCAGCAAGGAAATGGAGGGGAAATCCATGTAACTCACCATTTACTGCACAAAAACATTAACTATTCCAAAGTGATGTCAATTCTAAGGTTTAATCTGTCACATGGAAGACTCACACAATTTTTTTTATAGTATTTTTAAACTGCTATTTTTCAAATATAAATGATAATCTAATTAAAAGAAAAAAAAAGTTAAACAGTCTCCTTTTTGAACACGAGGCAGAAACAAAAGTGAGTGTGTGTGTGTGGTAGTATCCTGTCGGGGCTCGTTGCTACTAAACTAGGCCAGCCAGAGCTCTTTTGTGCCTGGAAGCATCACAATCACTCGCTATTGTGTCTGCATGCTGAAAAGCTGGGTGCTTAGCTCTTGTTTGTGTAGAGCAAAGGGAAATGGGGGAACTTAGTCCAAATGACCAGATTTAAATCGCGATAGTTTTATAAATTGTAGTCAGAGGAGCTTCAATTTCTTCCTGGTTTGTCAGCAGCAGTGGGATTTGACGCTCTAACAGAATATGGCTTTGGGTGGGTAAATTCCCAACAAGCTAAAATAGCAGGCCAAAACACAATGTGTTTGAGGTCAGCTACAATGAATAAACAACCCTCCTTAAGGTTAAGCGCACACTCCTCTTCTTACTTTTCCATTTCTCAATTCCTCTTCCTCCCATGTGCCCTGGTTTTTAAGAAGCTGAGCTAATTTCCCAGCTGCTCCAGGGTTTGAAGGTAGCTGCTTTGGTGGCTCAGTCGAGGTTGAAAGATCATTCAGCCCCTTGTGCTCTTTCACAAGTGCCAGCCTCTCCATTAGCTCAGCAGTATACAGCCTTCTGTGATAAGACACAGTTGGGGAGGGGGGGTTATTATCCCCTGGATGCATACAGGTGGCCTCCGAGCCCCCGGCCTGAATGTTGGCCTACTTCACTTACCCTGTTTTTCTTTGGCCACAATCAAGTTAGCATCAATGGGAATTCAATATGGATGAGCCATGTTAGAGTAAATAAGGGGTAGGTGTGTTCCCTAAAGTGGGGAGGTAAGGTAATGAAAAAAATCTGAACAAAAGAAATTTAAAACTATCCTAGAAAGAGAATTAGGAAGTCCTTTTCATCTGCCAAAAGTGAACTTGTAAAGAAAGAGCGAGCCAGATTTGGCTTCCTCAAACACCCCAAACCAGACAGTCAACAGTCTAATTTTCCTCTCATCGTCTTACCCACTAAAATCAGCTTCAACACAGATGAGGAGGAAGAAAAATAAGGTCCTCTGCCTTTAAGAGGCGGGGGCCCAGTGTCCCAGATGGCTGGCTAGGACTTCGACACTTTTGGTGTTTTTGTTCAGCCAGTCATGGGAGACTTTGTGACACTGACGACGGCCACGGGAGGGATTGTGCAATTCAATGGCCCTCTTTTTGTCACGTAGGCCCAGGGTGCTGCTGGCAGCCTGTTTATGGCTGCTTATCAGGCCTGGAACAGGTGGTGGAGTTATTTTTTTTTTCTCCTTTCTTCTTGTACTGCACTCAACTACGCCCTGTACTTTATTGTAGATAAGTACATTTGTTTTTTTTATAAGATAGGCAAAATCTGACACTTGTATCCCTTGTGTTACTTTTGTAACCATAAGTTCCTGTGGATGTTTTACAAGGTTAACAACATAACATGGATTACAGTAATTATAATGTTCTCATTATCTCTAAATTAGTAGCAAGTTACAGTTCATGCCTATTGCTTAATAATATATTTCATAATATATCCTATATTTTTAAAACTCCAAATCATTAAGCCATGTTTTGTTTAACACATTTGATTTGGAAACTACCCAAATGTATACACTGAACACAGGCAGTAGGGGTGTCACAATTAAATCGATCAGAAGGAACTTTCGATCATCGAAAATCCTCCTGCTTTCCTAAAGTCACAGACATGGCAACATTTTGCCGTCCCCTGAGTTCTGTAAACAAACAACGGTAAAGTGTGTGGGTGCCGATGGGACTTCTTGGTGCATTCATGTGCATCTCCTTAAAGCTACAGTGCGTATTTTCTGCCGCCCCCATGAGGAATTCTAAGTAATGACGACAAAACGGTCGACACGGCCACATGATGCAAGCCTACCGTGGATGTGCAACTCGTTTGGCAAAGGCTTGAATGTAATGGACGTTCATTAATATCAAAAAGTTACGCACTAAAGCTTTAAATTCATGGTGCATTTAATTGTGCCTCGTAAACGGAGAATTTCAAACAGTTGTTGTAAAGTGCCCTTCTGCCATCTAGTGGATCTTATTGTGACGGTGCCAAAAAAAAAAATTGATTAAATTGAATCATGACCTTAAAATTGAAAGTCGAGTCGTAGATTTAGAGAACTGTGACACCCCTAATGTTTATGTTAACCTCCTAGAAATAATTTAGTTGAAGCATATTGATATTATGTAATACAGATCTATCACATATAGACCCTCCAAATATACACTGAGTTTTTATTTCTTTTAGAGATTTTCCGGTCTCTACATAAACCGTTTTTTCAGCCATGATATGTGTATGAAATCCCATGGACTTATTTGACTCAAAGTTTAGTCTGTCTACTTTCTTTTTCGACTTTTTGTTCAACCTCAGTTCACTGCAGATCTCAGCTTCACAGCCATGATTGACGTCTGTAGTCAACAAACCGCAACAGCTAAGCTACACAGCACGTAATTCTTTCCTATTTGGGCCCCTCTCTTCTGGGGCCTTTTTTCTGAGCATATGACCTGATTTTTGCCCACATTACATGTTATTACAAGCAGCCTGACGGTACTTGCTCCAAAGCTAAACTTTCTCTCCATCCTCTTTGTCTCTCCTCTTTCCTTGCAGAGCAATATAAGCACCACTGGTTCCCAGACAGGCCATGCAAGGGTTCAGGTTACAGATGCATCCGTATCAACCACAAGATGGACCCACTGGTGGGGCAGGCAGGCCAGCGCATCGGCCTGACCATCCAGCAACTCTACCTGCTGCTGCCCAGTGAGCTCACACTTTGGGTGGACCCCTTCGAGGTGTCCTACCGTATCGGCGAGGATGGCTCCATCTGCGTCCTGTACGAGTCACAGCCCTGCCCCGTAGGGATGCCGTCAATGGCCACCGCCAGCTCCCCCTCAGGAAACATCGGGTCAGGGGGCCCCATGGTGGACAGTCACATCAGCTGCAAGGAGGAACTGATGGTGCTGGGCAGATCCAGTCCCTCCAAAGCCTACAGTATGATGACTGTGTCCAGTTAAAGAGGCACGTTGTCACCCCGGCCTGCTTTTGTTCAGGGTCACACCGTGGCTGGTTTGGGTCATATGACCAGATCAGGGTGAGCCTTTTGAAGCTAAGAATATGAAATGAAATAGTGAAAGAAGAAAAGAAAAAAAAAAAAAAACAGAGGATGTGGCCTATCGTCCAGGTGATGGAAACCTTTTTAGGTTTAATATTTTTTAACCTCTCCCCCCATTATCATCTTTTCTGTTGTGTAATTGGATCAGCTGGGCACTCACTTGGAGAGGCTTTGTGGAAATGGAACTTTTGGGGCAGCTAAACCAACCAACCAGGAACCCCCATGGAGACTCTCCACCTACCTCCCCCCTCCCCGCCCACCTGTAAACAACATGGTGGTCAGCTCCATCCTGAAGGGGCTTTCATTGACTTTGCACTTTCTTACTTGTGGTTACTATGGGTACATGTTCAACACGCCACCACAAAACCCAAATTGTAAGGATTTTCTTTTTCTTTTTTTTCTTTTTTTTTAATCCCCAACTACCCCTTGAATTTAAAAAAAAAAAAAAAAAAAAAAAGAAAAGAAGATGTTATTTAATTTGCTGTTTTCACTTATTTAGTTTCTTGGGCAGGGAGGAAGTTGAGTTTTAGACTGAGCCTTTTGCAATCCAAGCTCAAGGTAAAGAAACACCCAATGAGAGCATCTCTATTTTCTATAAGACCCCCTTTTTTTTTGGACCACAGGGAATTAGTTTTCTTTATCTTGTAGCTGGGGCCAAAAGGCTTTGGGTATTCATTTTGCCTCCTCCCCCTTCTACCATCAACACCAAGCCTCAGAAATCCTAGATCTCAGCGTTCTCCTGTCTCGCCTGTATGTAAGTGCAAGTGAAATGTGTTGTGACACCTGCTACCTGTGGATACCAGTGTGTCCTGTTGCACTGTTGCCCTCCCATCACCCATGTATGTGTAGCTTTCCTGGGGAGGGCAGGGGATCCGTCTCCTCCCCCCTCCCCCTAGTTAATGAATGTTGTTGAAAATCACAATCAAGTTCCTGTGTTGTTAATTTTGCTCCCTTTCCTTCCACCACTTTGTCATCTCCTGCATTGCCAAAATTCAAAGTGTAGCAAAAAAAGGGGCCTATTTTACCCACATTTTGGTCGTGTGGCCCTGTTAAAATTGACGTTGAATGCACTTTGACGTGAGATTGTGTGGGATGTGTACTTTGTAGAGAAAATCGCCTGCATTCCATCCATTCGAATGTCATCTTTTCAGAACCTTTTTTATTGCTCTCCCCATTTTTAGCCATTTGTTCATACGTAGCTCTCACGTTGGGATAGACTAATGTCTATTAAATCGGGAGGGTGCAACTCTGGATTTCCAAAACTTTTTTTTACACTGTATTTGTGAACATTTCAGAGCCGTTGATTTTAGGTGGAGAGTATTTTGGGTGGTATATTAAAACCATTCTGTCATCCGTTCATATGGCACTGTTCGCTCTGGCATGATGCAGAGCTAAGCTGTTTCCCCCCTGACACACACAGATGGTGATTTGTGTTGCTGATAGAAAAAAAAAAAAAAAAAGTTAGTCTGAAAGGTCTGGACTAAGTGATGACTGTGTGAGATTTTGGCCAAAGGGAGGTCTGGAGCACCGACTGAATTTATTTTAACTTAAGTTTAAAACAGGCCTTGTCAGCCTTCTATTTTTATTTAAATTAGCCATTTCCAAGGTCTTGTAAAAAGGAGAGACATCCATATGTGTGCATTGAAGGTGCATTGCCTTATAAGACCTCATTGTCATGAATTATGAGCCATTTTTTAAAACAAATATCAGGCTTATTTGAGCCAGCCTGGCTCATATGCTGCCTGGACCCTCACTGGAGGAGTCCATATTCCAGCCTGGCAGCTTCAAACCTCCCCCACTCCTCCTGGTGTGGGGGTTAGAGTGCCTCAATTGCCACATATCACCCCTCAGCTCAGACCTCCTGTTCAGCCAAGAGCAAGCTGCTAGCTGACCCCCTGTGGATGCAGGTAGACTTAATGTGACACATATCATCATCCATCACTGCGAGGAGCTGCGTAAGGAAGGCGGGGATGGGGAGCTGGTGTGAGAGAGGGGGGGCCCAGGGCCGGACTCTTTGTTCAGGGCAGCTAAAATCCCTCCAGCCCCCTCTCTGGACTTATTCAACATCCCCCTACCAAGCTCTCGACCCTCCCTCAGCAGTGATGGATAAAAATAACCAGCACACTCGCTTGCCGTGCTTAAGCTGCACTGGGGGGCTAGTGAGAGTGGAAACATGGATCAAAGATGAAGAATTGAGGGTACTAGGCCACTGTTTTCTGTTTTCATCTCACTGGATTGTGCTGCACTCGATTACTGAGTTTGAGTAGCAACTTTGTTTACATGCATATGAAAGGGTGTGATGGCTGTCTGACGTACCCCCACCTCACTCCTATTTTGTGGGGCTGAGTGGTTAACGGCAAGCTGGAACAGATGCTGGGGGCGGCTACGGGCTGCGTTTGGGCCTTAGCCGCTGGCCGAATCTGTCACAGCAGGCTGGTTCACCGCTCATCACTAGACCGATGGGTGTTTAAGCTCCCGTAAGCCTGAGAGGCTCATGGGTAATAGAGCTATAGCCTTTGACGCACTGCAACCCCCTAACTCCCCCTACCCAGCTCGCTGCTGATGCTCCCTTCAGCAATCTGAAAAGCAGTGATTCCATGTTGGCCAGATGGGAGAGGAGCTTGCCCAGAGCTTTGGTTTCCATGATGGACCCCAGCTTTAAAATCGCACTGCTCCATTATAGCTTCTTTTTTTATGTCATGTGACAAGGTGTTATGAGATTGGTCTATATTTCGAATGCGAGATGATAGTCTCGTCTTCACTTTTCTCTAGATGTATTTTATGGTCATCTTTCCACTCTGCCATCCCCATTTTCTCCTCTTTATCTTTTTTAAGAGGATTTTTAGTCTGGTTATCTAACCCCCTTTTTAAAAGACCCTTTATTTTTTTTTATTTTTTTTTTAGAGCTACAAAAAAAGCAAAAAAGAAATGAACCCAAATCCCCTTGGACACCTTCTCAACTGTACTATCACCACCCAAAATGATTTTAAGTCCTAGGTAATATTGGTTATTTAAATGGCACCCATTCAGCTTGTGCGCACATAGGTTACAGAATTGTCGTGAGAGTGCTTTCAGTAGTCAAGAGGTAAAATAGCACATAAAATGCACTAAATATGTCAAGTTGAAGTTATGTGACATTTTTTTTTTGAGACGCGAGGAGTCTCTCCTGGAATGTATTGCCAAACTCAGGCCTCGGACATTCAATAAATACCCTTGTGGAGAAGTTGTGCATGTTAAGACATGAAACCGGAAGGGAACAGCAGTTTTGTTGTATTTGTTGTCGTCAAAATTGTCATGGATTAGTTGAATTATTGCCACTTTCACATTTGAGTTGTTTTACATATTGTAGAATGTATTGTAACTGTATAACATATGGTAGAGTACATAACATTACACATGGGAAGTGCCAATAATTGCTATCCTGAGGTGTTTTTTAGATTTATTCCTTTTTTGTATTTCATCTTTTAACATGGATAACGCTTTTCGTAAGTGAAGCCATTTGTGATGGGAGTGTTGGAAAGGACCAAAGTTGTTTTGGTAAAAAAAATATTAGTTTCCATGATCTGTAATTGTAGACGTATCCTTTGTTTTTCTTTTCTTTTCATTTTTTTCCTCTATTTTTTTTTTTTTTTTTTACGTACAAAACCAGAAAATAGATAAAAAAATCTGAGCTTACCCAAGAAGAAAAGCTGTCTATCTTGTGATCTCATGTCAGTACATCTTTATCGTGTTCAGTTTCTTTTCCTTGGGTATGTTGTGATGAACTGCTGTAAATTTGTACAGTTCATGTAAATTGATTGTGCGGAAGTTGTACAGATTTCTATATTTTGGAAGAAAAGTTTTTTTTCTCTGTAATAAAAGATTTCCTATCTTGGCATCATATCCCCTGTGAGCTGTCTCATTATTTACTCTATTATTAAATGACTTTAGAATCTATATTTAAAGGCATGCATTAAACATTGAATTCAATGGTAGAGGCTTGTACTTTGCATTTTATGGTTTACCTGGAGGATTTTAAACTGCATCTCTTCTTCCTTACATACATTTGTCCCTCTTTTGGGACCGTAAACTGCACTTTGTGTTTTAAGAGATTTTAGATCACACATTCTATAAGCACATTCACCTACTACACAGCTGATACTGGCTCAGTTTTATAAAAAAAAAAGGTCCGGCTCATATTGTGTCATAATTTGGATGACTGTAGCTCCATGTTTTGGGAGTAACTGGAACATTTCTTAAGCCCTTCGCTGCTTTCCCTTAAAAGGACTGTTGCTTGCCCTGATCAGCAAATCCAAAGTTTGGATCCAAACTCGGCCCTCCGTTCTCCGTCCAAATGGACCTGACAGTGCTTCCCCCCTCTTCAATGATAGGATGTGACAGATGGTACCGTTAGCAAGGATTCTCTCAAAAATCTCAGGAAAAAAAGTGCTAACTCTGCCAGGGCACAGATATGCACAATAACGCTGCACCCAAACCAGCTGACTCTGCAAAATGCAGTTTGGATTTAGACTGCAATCCTTTGCAGTCCCCCAGGGTGCCAAGCAGCAGGGGGAGAAAAAAAACATTTGGCTCATTTTGCCACACAGACAAAGGAGGGAACGAGAAGAGCTGGTTTATGGTGTGGGGGGGGCGGAGGGCACAGAGAGGGAGGGTGACTGGGCTTGTGTTTAAATTGGGTTTTAACTCTTCAAACACTGATAAGCATTAGGCCTCAGCAGCTGGGGGAGTGTGGGTGTTGAGTTATATTGAATCATATTAAATCATTCTTTGGTGCAAATTCTCTGCTGCTTGGTGTTAAACGTCCCTCTTCGATCCCTGTGGACGCAGGTAAAAGATTCCCTGTATGGCCCGGTGTGGTTTCTTTTGTAGAAAAATATCCTCTGGGTGGGGGGAAGTGAATAAAGAACCGTCCAACATTAACACAAAGCACAAGTGATCCAGATTTAACAGGATTTTGCAATCCTTCCCCGGGCATGGTTTAGACATGACTCATTTGAGCAAGATGTTTTGACACATTATTCATCTCTGAAAAATAAGAAGTGGATTGCAGTGGGTGTGCTTGTGCCGAAACGTATCATTTTGATATAATAAATATTTGATAGCTGTTGGAACATGTGAGGTGATTTTTTAACAAATATGGCTCTAAATAATTTTTTTAAAGGCTCAATTTATGCTTTAGACCAGCCAAATTATGGAAATGAACTTCACTACAATTTTATGTAAATGAAGAGCTAGAAGACATCAGCATGGATCTCTTTTTACTATGTGAAATCAATCGCTATTCACTTTATTCAAATTCTATTGCAGCATATGTCAGAATATCATCAAATTGCATTGGAGTTTTAGCTTGGCACTGATGAAACATCAGTGTAATAATTTCTGCCCTCCCCTCCCACTCACATAGCAACAGAGGTCACCCTGTACAGATGGTTTGATTAGGTAGTAAGTTCTGGAAGGTTGTGGCTGATTACCACGCAAAGATAAGGAGTGTACTGAGATTATTGTAGTCTGATGCTACAGCAATGGAATGGAATGATAAATAAAGTCATGCCACCTTAGTCTGTGTAAAGTTACTGACCTTAACATTTACAGATTTTTCCCTTAATCATTTAATATTTTAAAAAAATTTGACAACGCACCAACATGTCAGCTTACCCTGTACTCTGTCCTGTACCAAAGTTCTGTCCTCTGAATCAACATTTATGTACACTGAGTCTGAACGTTGTGCACAAGCAATATGTTGCTGTCGGAGAACAAAGGCCTGGTGAGTGACAGTGTGAGCTTGGTGTGTCTGCTAACTGGGGGAGGCAGACATCTGGGACCCGCTTTATTGCCAGCAAGATGACAGGGTAGCCCTCCTGCAGAGTGTGTGTGTGTGTTTGTGTGTGTGTGTGTGTGTGTGTGTGTGTGTGTGTGTGTTTATGCTCCTCTGCCTAAAGGACAAAAGCTATGCCACAGCTGCATAAGTCACACAGCCCTTTTTGCGAATCCACCTCACACTGTGGACTTTGTGTGTAATTACTTCACTACTTATCAAAGTCAGGTTTAGGGCTGAAGAGGGTTGCCAGGCATCCCGAGCACAAAGAAAACTACTTTGATTTAGTTATTATATTATAAACTATTGAATGCAGAAACCCAAAAAATCACCACCAGACTTCAGTGGGTTTTCACTTTATTAGTATCCTCGAGAGTGTGTGCATCATTCAGAAAGCCAAGGACAAGTTGATTCCTCTCTGAAAGAGATCCCTGCCCTGCCTTTGTGGGTCTCCAGAGTATAGAGGCTGTACCAGCTCTCTCCTTCCCCTCAGGGCACTATTCATCCTCAGCCCTGACATCTGCGTTGTCCCGCTGCACACGCCCTTCCCGCCAGCATCCATACAGGGACAATGAAGAAAATAGAAGACAGTGGGAACAAAGACGTCCAGCTTGGGCCGGCCACGTCACTAATGCTGGGTGGATTGACGGGGGGAGGGGTCTTTAGGGAAGAGGTTACTATAGTGTGAGGGTGTCCGATAACTGGGAATGGAGATCTGAGAGTCCCAAATGGGGAGGAAGTTATTGTATTATTATCACCTGTGTTGCACCATCCGCCCTGCTCTGCTGGAGTACAAACAGCTCCACAAAAGTGGCATGGTTGGCAGACGTTTATAGACAGGAGTCGATGGTACAAAAACATCTTCGGAATAAAGTAAGTTAAATTTATTCCAAAAGTGCTTTTCACAGACATAAGTCACAAAGTGCTTTACAGGGCATAACACAAAATACAAGACAGAAATAATAAAAGATAACATAACTATATGTTTATAAAGTAGAACTTAGAAAACAATATATAATGAGAACACACAACTCAAATTACACAATAATATATAAAATCACCAAATAGCCGTGCGAGTAATCCCTACTTCACTAAACCTTGGCACATTGCTCAGGAAGTGATACAATCTGCATTTCTGGGCCCGTCTATATATCAAGCCTCTGAGAATTACTCACAAGAACACTGCTAAGAATTGACTTAAGAGTACAAAAATGATTGAATCAAAACTGTGCTTAAAAGTTAGTTATCAAGCATCTCAGTCATAATTTAAGTGAAGTGTAGGACTATATCTTAAAGCCTCTGAAGTTATTCTGGCTGATTAGACTCTGTTCAGGTTGAAGGTGGGCCGGAGCTTTGATGGGAACTTATTAGGTCACAAATTCTTTAAAGATCATTTGTCCTGCCCTAACACGTACAACAACACTAACAGTGGACTCAGGAAGATGTCAATCACTCAGTCTAACCCCACCCACACAGTCCTGGAAAAGGTCCAATCAGCCCCATTAATTATAAACACCTGTGTGGGAGTTCAGGGCCTTTAAGTCTCAGTCTCAGAGATGATTCAGGACAGTTTGCTGTGCCACAAACAGGATTTTGGATGACGACATAGGCATGTACCAATCACTGAATAGATTTCCTTATTGAAGAATATTCTCAGATAAATTCACATTGAATCGTGAAATTCCTAAGGTGAGTTTGCGTTTGACACACATGACAATAAAGAATTTTCAAGAGAATACATTATGATATACACATTGGAAATGAAAGATAAACACGTTTTCCACCATGTCTTAATTATAAATTTTAAACCGGTGTGCTATTAAATGACCTGCCTATATGTAGCCTCTATTTTATATTTTATGTCTGCTCTTTCCAAACGATACCGTTTAACTTATTAACTGCACGTCGTCAAACATTTCAAAAACATTCTCCCTCTCCTGAAAAATTCACACGTCTCTTACCCCGTTTACACGTACATGGTTATTTTGAAAAGTGGAGACATTTCCCTTCGTTTACACGCAAACGGAGAATTCGCCTCTGAAAACGATTCTTTCTAAAAACTCTGGGCAGAGTGGATATTTTGGAAAACTTTGTTTGCATGTAAACTGAGACAAACGGAGGTTTAGGCAGCCGAGAAACTGAGGAAGTGATTTGTTGCTGTTGTTGCTATTTTTGGGATTCTGATTGGCTAACGTGGGCTTGAGCTTCTCGTCACACTGCTAACCTACAGGTTTGGCGTGCTCTTGACGGCATTGACGGCATATATACACGGGTACGTGTAAACGAACACTTTTCTGACAGCTGTGCACGATGTTATTTTTGAAAACGGAGAGGTTGAAATGTCCGTTTATGAAAATAGCCAGCCACGTGTAAACGTAGCATAAGTCTCCTCAGTGCCATCACAAGCCCCTACTGGCAACTCCTAACCACTTGAGAGACCTCTGGAGAGACCTTAGGAGTTGTCTTAAATAACGTAGAGTAGTGATTCTTAGCTTTAAGAAACTTGATAACTTGCTTTTATACTTTAGACTAAAATGGCACTTTGAGTAGGTTGAATAATACAGACCCTGGTTTGGTTTGTAACAGAACTAGGTAGTTGTTGTGACCAGTGAGAGCCACCATGACTAAACAGACAAACAAAAAAGCCCCACTGGTAGAAACAAACACTATCAATAGAAAAGGCAAGTTTAAAGAAATTTGAATGACTGGTGATCTCTGGAGAGAAAGATGCCGTGTGCGTTGCAAATTGCCTCTCTGAATATGTTTTGTATAATGCATGCAAAATATGTATTGTCTTTCCCTTGTATTTAGAGTAAAGATGTATTTTTTGATAACTGAAAGAAAGAAGTAAAGTTAGAGCATGTGATTTGATTTGTGTCTCTGCGAGGTCTATCTTCAGCAACTTCCTCATGCCCTCTCTCCTTTCTTTCAACAAAAATAGATCATCTCATTACTCACCCTCTTTATCTCCCTCTTGGGTTATGTCTTCTCCCCAGATTCTTCTCATATCTTCACCCGCTCCGTTCCTTCCCTCTTTCATGCCCTCTCCACCACCTCACCCTCTGTCTATCTTTATCCCTCCTTCTCCAAGCTGCTGGTGTCACCTATCAGCTCACACTCCCACATCAGAGGAACTCATTCCAGAGTCTGGCATCGGGGCCTTTTTGGGGTAAGGTGAGGGGTCTCAGTGGGAATCATGTGGTAGAGTGTGTCTCTGTATGGACAGAACCCTTGTGTTGTTACATAAGTGAATGATTGTTGGAGCACTTCCACACTGTTGTCCCAAATTAGTTGACTTTACTAAAAAATAGCTTGGGAACCCGTTGCCTTAAACCTCATCATTACTTAGAATTCCTCATGGGGGAGACAGAAACTACGCACTGTAATTTTAAACATGCAAAGAAACATAATAAATACAAAACATTAGGCTACTAATCACTACTAAAGAAATCATTTGTTGATGTTAACATTGTTTATATTCCGTTATAACAGTATAACTTTAAGAATAATGTAGTAAATTAATTTATTCCAATAAAAAAAAAAGGATAAATGCCCCAATGAGCATTTCGGTACATTTGGCAATTTAAGTCAGTTCCCTTTCAGATTCTGGGTCAATTTTGGAGGAATTCAGTAATTACGGTAAGCAGGTTTGTGCCAAATTGCAAAAAGACATTTTTATTTTGTTACAGCTCTGATTCACACTTTTGATTGGCTTCTTTCTCCATAGCAGCTGTGGCTGAGGCTCAAGGGAATAATAGTGGTTAAAACCATCACCCACCAACATGATTTCTCAGAAATCAAAGTGAAATAATTCCAACTATCACTAACTCAAATATGTTGTATTGTTAAAGCAGTATTCATTCTTTTTTGTGGGTACTTGGAGACTGCAGAACAATCAGTGAACACAACATATCTCCTCATAAAGTTGCTACGGCTAACATGTTAGCAAGCACTTGCCTTTTTACACATCCAGCACACACAGAGCAACATTAACATTCATTTTTTTTGTGTTTTTTTTTGGCCTCCAGACGAATGCAAGTCCAATATTCACTTTTCTTTTATCTCTGCTTTGGTCTCCACTAACTCCTCAGGGAAATATCTGGAGCTCGTTAATGAATGATAAAGAAATGAGGCTAAACAAAGCTGTGATGCTGAACCAAAACAGTACAGTTGAGGGCCATAAAACCAAAACAATTAGATTAAAGACGCTAAAATGCTCCATAGATCTGAGGAGAACTGCAGTTTTGGGCCGAGATTCTCCGTGGATTCATCACTGAGACCTCCTGACATCCCTCTCATGTTATGTTCAGTAATTTAATCCCTGGTTAGTAAAACAAATATTGATTAGGGCAGCTTTTAATGATCCAAGAGACACCTATGTTTCTGTGTAGATTAACATTGATAATACCGTTAAAAGAAAGGGTCATTAACAGTGGTAAAAAAGTGCATCTGGAACCAGCAGCTACTCCCACTTCCCAACTCTTTTAGAGAAACAAATTGAAACTGTGTTTGTTTTTAGAGTCCGTCCCACATTATGTTTCTAACCAGGAGCAGTGATATCAACAAGCTCTGCGTACTAATGATAAGCTAACAGGCTAACCACCACTGATGTCTTCATGCACATATGGTTATCTGAAAGTCAGCGGTCAGACATGGAGGCAACATATTCCTGTGGTCAGCCTCTCCCAACCAGTAGGCAATGCTCTCAGTGGGAGAGAAAGAGCGAGAAACCCAGCCAGCTAAATATAGCCGAGCAGCAAGAGGCCCTCTGCATGAGGTCTGGCCACACACACAGAGGTGCAAGTATGTATACATGCACGCACACGCACGCACGTACAACACACACATGCCCGACTTGATTTATTTCATTTGAAGCCTGCGTTAAGGGGACAGTGGCAGTCACTATCCATCACATGCTCTT
Source organism: Perca flavescens (assembly GCF_004354835.1). Classification (NCBI taxonomy): domain Eukaryota; kingdom Metazoa; phylum Chordata; class Actinopteri; order Perciformes; family Percidae; genus Perca; species Perca flavescens. Next base: position 10,220,107 of record NC_041353.1, on the reverse strand, counting down.
TATAGTGTGTACACGGTTAATTCAAACACACAGGTCTGGATTGAAGGTCACTTGTATCAGTGGTCATCGGCTTTCTACTGACGAGGAGAAAATCCGTCAGTGAGAGGCGTTAGGACAGCAGCCATTTTACAAACACCAGAACACGAGGTTCACATCCTCAAATTCTTAACAGTTTTTGACGTTAAGCTGCTTCTGCATTACAGAGCATAGATCTATTTTTGAAGACTATAATTCTATATAAATCATCAGAATTCAGCTTAATCACTCAAAGATGATTTCTCAGCTCAGCCGCAATACAATATAATGAGAAATAAACAAAACACAGTTTTGCGTCTTTTACTCGAAAGCACGTGTTCATTTAAAGCCCCTGCTGCTTGTTAACACGACGCAGCTGGCTAACCTCCAACCACATGATCAGCCTGCTGTGTCTTACTCGTTTTGCTCTGCAATTGGTGGAGATGTTGGCTACGTTTCTGGTGGTTTGGTATAGTTTTCTCAGAAACTGACAGGAACAAGACACAACGGAAAGAGAACACAGCGCCTCAGCTGTTTCCTGTTTATGTTAATGGTAAGATGTAATTTGTTCGCTAGAGGCAACACCGAGAGATGAGGAGATACAATGAGGAGATAAAGGTGGAGGTTTAGCGGAGGGAATTGGGAAGGATGAGATCAGGAATTAGAGTGAATTAGAGATTAGACACAGGAATAAATTGGAAGATCGAGAAACCATTGGGCAAATGTGGAGCCCAAAGAGAAAGAGTTTGATTGAGAACTGAGTGGAAATATACTGAGACTGCAAGAGAGAAAACAGCTGACAGGAAGATCTGTGGCTCTTATCTCCACCACTATGAACACAGCTGTGTGAAAACACACACACACACACACACACACACACACACACACACTTTGTCAAATAGCTTCAAAACACCCACAGTCAAGACTAAACAGTCAGCAGCATCCACGTGTTAGCGCAAACACACAGACGTAAAATGTACAGACCGTACTATGCCCGGGTGAAAAAAGGAACAAAACTTAATTTGGCACAAATCATAAGCATGCACAAAGGCACGTACACACCCATTTGGGTAACTACACACACACACACACACAGGCCTTGCAGCTCTACCACAACAAGGAGATAGTCCAAACACACTTTTGAGCTTATGAAGAGACCTCTAGTCAAATTGCTCATAACTCACACAAAAACTCACACACTGATAACATCTTATCATATATTCCATTTTCAAAGTGGGATTTTTTGAGCACGAGGCTTAAAATAGAAACAGTTTCCAGAAGTGATGCCAGCAACAGGACTATTATGTTTACTCCAAACAGTACTAAGTTTAACTGGTACACACTGAGTAGGCTTGTGTCTCGGGGTGATACTCTGATTGCTGTGGCAATGAGATATGAATGATAAAGCAGCGGCAAAACATTTAACGTGCAAAAACAGCCGTGACCTACATAAGACCGGCAGCTTAATGAGTAACTGTATCAGACTAATTTCCCTACGGGACTAATATGTTACTCATTACACATAAAACACTTCACCATGAAAGATACACAACATGGAATTGGATTATTAATTATGTTTATAAACCTAATTCTATGAGAACAGGTGGAGCCCTGTTTAGAGCTCTGAAGTTTGCTTGCACTTTTTAAGCCAATCAGGATGTTCCTTTTCCCCATTTTGCCGAGGGTGATTTATCTTGTCTACACCATTGGCTACTGATGCTGCCCAATTCCTGTCTCATCTTTTAAGCTAGCCTCTGCATCACTAGCCTACAAACAATCAACGTTTTTTCTCATATAGACGGACTCTGTCTTCGGAAAAGATCAGCAGCTTCGAGTGTCAATTAATGTGATACATCCCAACATCTGACACTGTCGGCTGTTGATTTAGCAAGCCGGTTTGGCTAGCACCCCTGGTAGTCTAGCCGTACTGTCAACTTTTCGCTGGTAATGGTTTTCTTTTGGACTATCGTCTTGTCCCTACCTTAAACAGCCCTGCGTTAAAGCAACACGAGGGGATGCAATGGTGTTGCTTCAGGCACCATTGAGACAATTCAATTCTATCCAGGAAGTCCAGTTTGAGTAACAGATCCATGAATTTGAGTTCATTTTAGATTAATCATTGCAATAATTGTATCTTCCGTTAACAGGTAAACAGTTAAATATGATGTTGAATCCACCAGGAGCGTGCACTTGCAAGTATTTGATTGGCCACCGCAGCATTTTGCTGGATGACGTCACGCTCATTGAAATGAATGAGGCTGCTTTTTGTCATGCAGGGCTACTGTCAGCCTGAATGTGGCTTTAGCCACAGAAGCACTGTCAAAGCCTTGTATAGTTTATGAAAATAATCAGTTTTTTATCCTTTTGTTCTCGAATATTACTAACTTTGAGCAGTTAAGCAGCTTAGAATATGGATGGGTGATCCCCTGGTGTTGGGTTTTCAGCTTTTCAGCAAAAAAGTCATGGACACTGTGGACACTGGCTGCAAATCAGAGACCAGCAGAGAGAAAAAGAAAGACAGTGTGGGAATAAACAGTAATAAAGTAAGACAGGGAAAAGCCACAGGGAAGGGATTTTTCTCTTTATTAATTTTAACAGTAGGAAATATTGGAGACACCCACTTGTTTTACTTATGTGCACTGATGAGGTGAATCCATTTGCTCCTATTGATTTCACTTATTAAAATGATATCACAGATGGGGGAGATGCAGACAAAGAGAAGAAGAAATAGAATAGAACTCATAGTGTAAGGTTAGAAACAAGTAATATGTGGAACCGCAGCTCACTTAATGTTTCTTCTAACTTTTAATACAATCCAAAAAGAGAGAGTCGCAGAAGGAAGGGAGGTAGTAGGTGATAGACAGAGATACAAAGATATAGACAATACATCAGTCATTAGAGGGCTGAGGAGGACGCACACACACACACACACACACACACACACACACACACACACACACACACACACACACACACACACACACACACACACACACACACACACACACACCACCCCCAGCAGCTGTTTGGGTGTGATGGGAGGAGATATGTGCTAAAACCCCTCCGCCTGCCCTCAGACCAGTTGTACCAGTAGTAGTAGGATTTAGCGCAGGCTCGGCTGGAATGGGTTGGACCCATTCCAGGCATTCCAGTGCCGTCTGTTGGCCTATACTTGTGTCGGGGGAAAGCACGTACAGTACACCCACACACTAAAACTCACACAATTTCACGGCGGAGGAGGAAGCCATCTTGCTGTTCCTTGCTCAGACAGTAAATAAAGACTTGAGAGGAGCACATGGTGAAGATACACGTAGGCGAGCGCATGTATGCGGGCATGCCCACATCACATGCACTCACACGCTGGTTTACTCTTCAAAGGCTAGTGAAGCTGTGTGCCTTGAATTGTACATGCAGGTACATGTGGATGGATCACACACACACACTGAGATAAATATATGCTGATTTGCACACATGCATGCTCCCGTAATGTAAGTAAACCCAGGTCACAGTGTGCTCCACTGGTCTATGTCACAGTAGAAACATGATTTAGAGTGTGTGGGTAGTGGGATTCAACTCGTAATACCCCTCATAAGGAAAACATCTGCTACCCTTTATATTCAAGTCCTCTCTTCTTTTTTAAAATGTCCCTCCCTATCTCTCCTGCGCTCTCCTACTCACTCTATTTCTCTGTGAAGTTGTGTATCTCTTTCCTCTCATCTCTTTCCTTTCTTCTCTGTCCTCTCTCTCAGCGTGCCCCCAGCTTTTAGCTCCTCGATGACTCCCCGCCACAGCTGGGGTTGTTTTTGAACCGTCGAGTGCATCAGCGCCCGACAACAACTGGGCCGCATTGCTGTGAAAAGCCACTCCACTCCCTGCAAAGAAGTGCTGACCTCTCCAAACAGCATAAGCGTCTCCCCCCGGTCTTCTTGTTTCTCTCGGTTTCTTCCCCGCATATTTCTATTTTTATTTCTACATGACTATTGGTACTGACATGGACAATGGGCTTAAACAGCTGTTGTTCACATGCCACATCCTGTCATAGCTCACTTTGCCAAAACACAGAAATCCAGGGTGCACCCAAATGACCCCAGAAAGGACAGAAAGGATTTTGGTTTTCTTGGAAATGTCAAATACAGGCCACTGTGGCCATCTGAGAGAGCTGACGTAGACAACAAGCTACTAGAAAAATGACAAAATGAAGTTGCAAGAGAATTTCTGTATTCTTTTTTACATAGATTTATATACTTTATCAAATGTTTTTTTCTGTTTTCTTTTCTATCTACTCCTTATATTGACCATGAAGGAAATTCTGGATCAATGACAATTATTAAATTTTCCAATAAAAATAGCACACTGTGCACACTGGCTTAGTCCGCAGTTTGAGGCAGAATACAAAAGCTCCTCTTACAGTTGGTACTTTATTTCTGTTTGTCTCCATTCCCTGCTCTTCTGCCTTCCTTTCTAAGGATTAAACAAAAACGTTACACTGTGTAGCTCCACCATGTAAACTGCAGTGGCATGCTGCGACATGAAGCAGTCTTTGACTGTGGCTGCATATGCTTGGCCTACTTTTTGATTCCATTAAATTATTGGGTGGGTGGGAGGAAAGGCTGCGCTATCTTTTAAGTATTAGCAAACTGGATTGCAGATGGTGTATATGAGTGTGTATTTATGTGTGTGTGTGTGTGTGTGTGTGTGTCTTGCAAATGCTTGATTACAGGACTCTGTGTGTGTGCAATAGCATAATATTTATCATGGTTATTACATGTAGTAGCTTGTTATCACTATGTGATAAACAAAATTAAGTAGAGCATGAAAAAGATAAGTTATTTGAAGCAGTGAAACCTGCGGCAATGTCAGGCATGTCAGGATAAAGCGAGTGCCAGTGACTGTGGACTCTGTGGCTTTGTTGTTTGATTTTGCTCTTTGTGGCAATAGCCATTCAGTGTATTTGCATTCTGTGAGCACTCCCTTATTTGCACATTTCCACTGGTACGCCAACAGGATAGGTTGCATGTTGAAATCAGAAGCAAAGAGTCAGTGGCCACTGTTAGCCACTGGCTACTGGCTAACTGATGGATTACTTCTTTTATTTTATAAAGCACTTTTGGTTTAAACAAAAGTTATGTTTACATTCAGTGTTTTTTATCAAAACACATTGTGTTTATCCTTCTAAAAGTGTCAAATGCATTTCCTTCCTCATAAAACATTTGCAAAAGAGACTTATTTTACATCCACGTTTGCTAGCTTTACAGTCTTCTTTTTCACTGCCTTCGGGTTGTGGACCGCTGTGCTTCTTTGGAAGAATACCTTAAAAGGTGCCCTGTGGAGATATCTTAAAAAGAAACAAAGTTATGCTTTCAGTTCCTCGCTAAAACACAGTGTGCGTATCCTTGAGGTCTAACAAACGTGTTGAGTGCATTTCGTTCCCCAGCACTACTAGAGGTCTAAAACTCCACCGGGAACCTTCAAATTAAAAAATTCAGGGATATGTAATGTTAAAGCGCGCTTGTTGTGACACTACACATTTACCAAAACAGACGCGACATAAACATCAGAAATAATTCTTCTTGTGGCGTATGTGAATAAGTAAAAGCCCTTTATATCATCACTTAAAGGCACGTTTTGGAAGACTACAGTTTGTAAAATGAAATCATTTCTTAGTTGTCTGGAAATGAAGAGGAAGGTGAGTAACAGTAAAATAGAAAGGGCATGAACAGTTGGTGTGTTGTTGAACCGGTTATGATGAATAAGACTGAAGAACGGAAACCTTTTTGTGTTGGAAAATAAGATCAGACACAGCTACAGCTACTCATGACTTCATTCGGGCCTGTCTGTCAGCAGAGATGTAACGTGACCAAGAGCATGATTCTCTTCAAATGTTCAGTGCCCTGCGTATTTCACAATGAGCTGGCGTGAGTAAGAGAGAGTTTGTGTGCACATGCCAAGCATCATGTTTGATGTGTTAGGGTGTGTGTACACATCTCCTTCTCCTGGGAACCAGAGTCTGCAGCTAACCAAGCGTTTGCCAACACGGCACAAACCTGCTCAACTAATTTCAGCCGAGGTATGAGGGTGTTTTTACAAGATTGTTTTCCCCTCATATTTCAATATGGGAGCCAAACAAAGGAAGGCCCACATGGTTCCTGCCAACAATAAAACCTGTTCAAAGAGAAATACTAAACTGCATCCCCACACCTCACCAAGGACATCTTTGATGTAATCCAAAACGATGTTTATCTTGCCTCTGTGTACCACAGCTTTGTGTATGTGTTATCCCTATACGCTGCACCGATAGGTGTCTGTGTATTGTTGCTGGGTGTGTGCCACAGGCAAGGGAGGAGACAGCAGAGAACAGCAAATCATACTGTTTACATTGGTGTGTGTTTTTAACTAGTAGGCTATCTATATTATTCAGATATTTCTTTAAGCACCAAACAAGGACACTAAGGCCCCAAACAGCATGTGTTTCCGCCTTGGATTTACGCCTCCAGTGCCAGCAGATGCTCACATTAAGCGTGGGTGTATACATTGCAGACGAGCATGCAACTGTGCACATATGTGCGTTGTACATGTGAACAATGCCACCAGTTGCTATGGGGTGAAGCTCCCCTGGTCGTCTGCCAGCGTGCAGGGAGGGACTGACCACGGTACAATGGAGGGTGTGAGCTGACCAAGGCTGGGGGGGAGGGAAGCACAGGAGGAGGCGGAGGAAGAGAAGGAGGAGGTGGTAAGCAGAGATAAACCCAGACAGATGGGGCAGACAATGAGGCATAGACACCCACCCTGCACGTCAACAACACCCCTCGGCCTCCTTCAAACTTGCTATTCCTTTATCCCTCCCCATGTGCCAAAGTTTCTTAACATTCTCGCTTTTGTCTGTTATGCTCCATTTCCCAGCTTAAGCTTGATAGAAATAGCATTATATTTTGCAATTAGTTTCACGTTTTTGCCACGAGGACTTTTTTGTTCACATGCAAACAAATCAAACTTTCCTCCTCTTTCTGTTTGGTCACTGACCCTCCTCCTTTTCCTCTCTTCTTCTTTATTGTTCCCTGATCTGATAAGAAGAAACCTCCATACAGCTGCACGGGGGGTGTGTGTTGGGGAGGAGAGTGCGCGAGTGATTATAGATAGTACGGCCAGGCATAGCTGTCACCAGTTGTGCTGAAACCCCCTTGTTTGGAAAGCTGATCCCATCTCCCGTTTCTCGGGTTTCCACAAACAACCTCAGCTGTCAGAAAGTCGTGAAGCTCTCTGTCTCCTTCCATCCGTCTCTCATCCATCTCTCACGGCCCTCGATCACAAAGAAAGGTCGGCTTTCATCAGTTTGTTCTCTGTTAAGGCCTCAGCGGCTTTTGAACACCTCTTTGGAGAATGTTTTAGTTCAGTCATCTGAATGAATATGGACAGAATTTGCCAACAAACAAATGTTACGCCCCTTTCCTATTAAACCCCAGCAGAATATTCTTTTTTGTGGGTTGCAGTTACATAACAACAACTCGCCAGATTACTTTTATCCCCCTGAAATGAGCTTTAAAATGTTTGCTCCTTTCTGTTTGCAGTAAAATACTGCATCAAAACAAATGCGTGACAAGGCTGCAGATAAGGGATACATTGTTCTTTGCTTCCCAGTGTTTGTGAGGTTTATTTTGGCTATCATTGCTGAGGACTTCATTCAAATAATTGATGAAAAAAATGAACATACTGCAATAATGATCCAACAAGACAATGGCAAGTGATTTCCAAAACACACCAAGAGCAATTTAGAGAATCTCATAATCATGTGCAATCATCTCTCAGGCAAGGTTTTGTGACACATGCAGGAGGCATGAACAGCACATCTACAACCATGTGAGAATGAGAAGGTGGGCGCTTTGCATACATGTACACTGCCACATCTGTGGGAAGGTCTCACACACACACACACACACACACACACACACACACACACAGTGTGATTCTTTGAGGATGAATTGGTGAGCAGACAGGAAGCCCACACGCTACCATTCCACATGAATAGAACGCTGCTCCCAGAGCAGAGAAAGAATGAGGGCTTTATATATAACTGTGACCTCTGACCTGCCAGTTTACCAGTGGAAAAAGCAGCTGTGTCAGTGTGTCACAAAAATGACACAACAGAAACAACAGAATAGTGTCCCATGGGAAATGAATGGAGGGGTTTACCTTAAAAATAAGGACACAGCTGAGGAGTAGTACACTTTGAAAACAAATATTATAGATTAGTGTCTGATCTACATGGTTCTGTTATTTGTTCTTACTATTTAAAAAAAAAAAAAAAAAAGTAACTCTTACGTTAAAAAATATAAATAGTTTTCAGAATGAGTGTGAGGGTTCACTCTTGACCTTGGAAATAGTAGTTTGACAAAATAATCTTAACTTGAAGTCCACTCAGGTCCACTAAGTAGCATTTTCCAGAGCTTTCAACCCATAATCTGTGGAAGGAGATTACTCAGACTCCAGAAATTGACAATGAAGTCTGTAAAAAATGGTTGAAATCTCCTTAAAAAGTGGACCCTGAGTCAAGATTATTTTGTCAGAGTAGTTTTCCGTTGTTGAAAGAGCATATGCAGTACATACGTACATTTGACGTCATTTTAAGTTTGCTGTTTGTTCCTTCTATTTCTTGTCATGACAACTGATTTCACATCTAACCTGCTGTCATCATGCAGCCATTCTGCATTAGACGTGACTAATGTCCAGTCATATCCTGCTGACACCCACTTACAGTGTAGTCAGTTGTTGGAGGTGTAGAATACAATGTATTTTATATTATTTGTACACACTTTAGATTTATTTTATGCCTGCAGTTTGGTCTTGGAAAATGTATGAATCTAAATTCAGATGACTAAACTCTGATATAACCCTCCAAACACCTGTTCATTATACAAATGTGTCTGTGTGTGTTTGGGGGTTGTAGCTGAATGGTTATGCATGATGCAACATCTGTATCCTGTACCATGTTGTGTAATGGCAAAGTTAACGATGATGGTGAGGTTTCCCAGCGTGCCCTTAAATGGCCTCCCCACAGCAACAGGTGCTGGTATGTGTGAAAGTGTGTACTTGTGTGTTGATGTGTCTGAGTGTGTTTGTGTGTATGTGCTCCCGTAGAACTCTAATCATCTATTTTCATGATTTACTGCCACAAAAATAGAGCCAATGGTGAAACAAGGTTGCCCACATATGGGAAACCTTGTTTTCAGATTTCTCACTAGATTTATATTTAGTGACATTTTATTAAGTTTTATTGTGCATCTATAGTCATTATTTCACTCAAATAACTTGTAGGCCGTGTAGTAAAATAACCAGCTCACTGTGTTATGACCAGGGTCTGAAATGAACTTTTCCACTGTCTGCCACTGTGGCAGGCAAGTATTTCTTTGTCTGCTTCTCACATTATGTGATTCAATTAATGTTCAAAATATGGACACAAAAACCATTACATGCATTGTTAATTCACAGTGAAGAGTACTTAACTAGAACAGTTTGAGTTTCTCAGAGAGTTGGAGCTAGGCAAGGCAAGGCAAGGCAGCTTTATTTGTATAGCACATTTCAGCAACAGGGCAATTCAAAGTGCTTTACATAAAACATTAAAGAGCAGTTAGAAAACACTTAAAAACAATAATAAACCAATTAAAAACATTGGCCGCACGCCACGCAAGTGAGCAAGGGTGGTGAGTCACTGTCAATCAAAATTAAAAAAGGTTCTGCAGCTAATGGATGCAGATTTAGACAACTTTATTTATTCAGAGAAGGGCAATAACGTTGCCTTTATATAGCAGTTTTGAAATGTGTAGCTCTATCAAATCAAATGTCAAATGTATTTCTGTTGTGCAGTTTTCCTGTTCACCAAAGTGGCAGATGGCCTGACGATTTTACCTGCCACTGCCAACAATTTACCCGCGTTTAGCGGGTACAGGGTGCTAATTTCAGATCTCGGTCATGGCTGCAATGAGACTCATATATCTCTCCAAAACACTATTATACTGGTCCATAAATCCATAAATGGTGATACATCATAAATCAAAATAAGTCAAACACTTATCCTGTTCATGATAAGAAAAAAAAAACAATAGTGTCAATAGTGTCAATATCTGTCCTTGCTAAGGGATAAAGAAAATGTAGCTTATACTTGAACCTATTTCTTTGTCTGCTCCACTTCCCATTTGCTTTAGGTCTTTTTTTGGCTTCAGGATATTGAGCACAATTTTGAAAACCTTTATTGCAGTTGTGCGAAGAAAAACGTCATTATTTTTGTAATAAAGATCAATTTTACTTCAGTACTCCAGTCAATACTTTGCAGCTAAGCGAGATTAGATGTGAGATGAGGCCTCCCAGAAAAATTGTGGAACAGGTTTGGAGCATTTAAGGAGAGCTTCTTTCTTTACAGCTAATAGTGCAGTAGAAGCGCTACAAATCAATTCTGACAGCGAAGCATGGCACTCCCTGGAATGAAAAAAGCAAATAACCAGAGGGTAGGAGAGGAAGGAGAGAATGTCAGTGTCTCTATGTGTGTAAATGTGTGTTTGGCAAGGGAGAGAGGCTTCCTGAAAGTAAGGGAAGTTAAAGTGGCCTCACCCAATGGTAACCATAGATTGGATCTACCATGGGACACACATACTCACACAAATTCCTCCTCATTCTTCCTCAGTAATCAGTGCACTTCCCACTCCATAATGAACACTTCATGATAGCTTCAAAATGTGTTTCTGTGTGAGAGATATTGTTCAACTGATCCAGTAATTCAGCAGCTTCTCCACTCTCTCCCTGCTATCTGTGTGTATTTATGAAGCCATTACTTGTAGACACGGTTCACCTATAATCGCTGACCATTCGGCGTACATCGCTGAAATTTCTTCCGCCACTGCATTTTTCTTTCTCTTAGACAAATTCCAGGGTGATTATCTTTCATTACAGCCCAATTTTAAAAGAAGAAGAAATATGCATTAGGCCCAATTAGTCCTTGAGGTCATGGAAACTTGCTTTCTTGTTGCTTATCAAACAAAAGAATGGAGGGGGAGGAGGGTAAATGGCTCCCTCTCTCGTCTCGCTTTCCAAGAAAAGTCTGCCAGTTAACAGTGGACCAATCAGAAGGCTGGGCTTTAAGTTTTGGGACAAAGATCAAAAAGTTAGGCTACCAATAAGTAGGCAGACACTTGACACATGTCTAAATGTGTTCAGAACTCCGGTGTCAATGCAGATTTGACTGAACAGTTGGGCCTAGCCTGATAAAAGAAGGTTAAGAAGCAAGATTTTTGTGTGTGTGTGTGTGTGTGTGTGTGTGTGTGTGTTTGTGTGTCAGTGTTAATGCAACCTTGTCCTGAGCTCTAGCTATGTTACGAAAACAGATCCGCTGAAAAGAATTGGAGGAAATACACTCCCCACAGACACACACACACACACACACACACACACACACATACAGATATGCTGTGAAAGGATTATACATTCACACAGTACATCCCCCTACACAGGCTGAACACAAGCCCCTCACAAAGCTCTGTATGCCTGTGACAACTTGAATCATCTCGCTTGTCAGTCAGAAACAGAACATACACACACGCAAACACACAATAATGTGGAAACTGGAGTTCCAGCTGTCCAAAGTAGGGCACCGCAGTGCCAATCACTCAAGGGCGTCACAGCAGGAGAGCTTTCATTGAAAAGTGCTGCGCAATTACCAGCAAAGAAGTCGCTGTCCACTTCTGTGTTCCTGTGCGAGGCCAGCTTCCCAGACACACTGAAGGGTCATTATCTGTGCATGAATGGAGATGACGCCACCTGCAGCCACTGCAGGCTGAAATACCCTACCAGTCACCTCTGCGAGGGATGGTTGCATCACCCGGGTGAACCGGGAACATTACCGGCTATATTTACCGTCACTAATGGACGCGATAATAGATGTTTTGTTCTGTGGAAAACGGGCCAATTTGTGATGGATTTATTGCATTCAGAGGAGGCCATTTGAAAAGCTGATGGTTATTTTTGGTTCGGTTGATTGGTAATGAGAGATGGTCATTGAAATATTTGGATATTATTATATATTTTCACTAGTTTTGCTAAGTTTGCATGTGCAGATAGGTTGTTCTGTGGATGACAATGTCGGTTTGGCGGTCAGTCGGTACACCACTTTGGCCCAAACTTAAATCTCTCAATAATTTTTGGATGAAATTTGATTCAGGCTTTCATGTTCCCCTCAGGATGAATTGTAATCACTTTGGCGATCCTCTGACTTTAACTGTAGCACCACCTTCAGGTAAAAATGTAATTTGTCTAATACCTGCTAAACTTATTTCTATCAGCCCCTACTGTAATTTGTGTTCAGTGCTAATTAGCAAATGCTAAACTAAGAGGGTGAACATTGTAAACATTATACCTGCTAAGCATCAGCATGCTAGCATTGTGATTGCTGATGTTAGCTCAAAACAGCACTGTGCCCAAGTACAGCCTCACAGCGCCGCTAGCATGGCTTCAGACTCTTAGCCTGTTCTATAATTAGTAAAAATGTGCAACCATGCTGTTTAATATGTTTATGTAGTTGTTCATGTTCACTAATATATAGTGCTATTTTGTTGTGGCAAAAAATAAATGGATGATTGTGAGAAATACAAAACACAGGTGTAGTGTATGAACTGTGTCTGAACATCAGTTTCCTTTACACAGTAACCTCTACAAAGCGTGACGATGAGAGGGAGCTAAAGAGAAGTAGATGCACTTTTATACTCGCTAACCTTCCCCATATCTAACTCATTTCAGCTACTTTAATTGAGGCTGGCTCCACAGACTTCAATGCTGTTGATGAGACACGTGAGCATGTTAATGCAAGAGGCAGATTTTTTCAGACTCAAGGTTTTCAGTCTGTCAAAGAGAGAAGTTAACAAAGACAGCAAAACAACAACAACAAAAGAGAAGTAATAGTGTGAGGGAGGATACCAACACCTGCGTTTCTGAACCTTTGGAAAGTACCCCCTCCTACACACAACACACACACACACACACACACACACACACAAACACACACACATACTCCTGTGAAGAAAAGTGTTGTGTTCTTTCCCTTTTATCACCATAGATACTCAGTTGAAGTTCTCCAAAGGGCCCTCGCAATCCACAGAGTAGCCAGTCTTTACCATTCTGTGTAACCGCCGGCAACAATACATACACTTGTTTGGCCGATTTGTTTTGTAAGTCTCCTTTGTGTATTAGCATGAAGAGAGAGAGTAGGGGTGAGGCAGGCTACAAGGGGGTCTGGGGTGTTTTCTATGCTGGGTTTGGACACTTTCTTGGGGCAGCATGGGCAAAAACGGAGGGGCACATATCTGAAGCTCAGCCAGAAAGAGGCCTAAAGCGACAGTCAATGTGTGTGTGTGTGTGTGTGTGTGTGTGTGTGTGTGTGTGTGTGTGTGTATGTGCGTCTCGGCATACCTCTATGTCTGTACCCGTCTGTCTGGGTTGATAATCAGAGCCTGTTCTTTTATTTGGAACCTCTCTTTTTTTCCTCTAAATCCAATCCCATGTCTTTCTCTCTTTGAACTGACCTATAATCCCCCTATCCTTCAATACCCCACAAGCCCATTGTCCCAGACACTACAAGTGTAACGTACACACACACACACACACACACACACACACACACACACACACACACACACACACACACACACACAGTCTTGCAGCCTGCTCCATTGTCCTGCCTCTGCTGGCCTATCCTAATGCTGTATTGGACTCATGCCCATGTAAACAAGCTTCCTGTCTGTCTGTCTGTCTGTCTTTCTGCATCCATTCATGTCACTGTGATCACTCTTTTCACTTTATTATGCCACTCTCCATCTCCACTCCTCCTCAGTCTTTATGTCCGACTTTTCTCCCACTCCTCTCTCCGTTCATGCTCTTGTGCTCTCTAAGCTGGGCTGAGCAATTAGTTAATGTACCCTCCACCCCAGGGGTGATTCTGGCACAGCCGACCGGCCGAGTGCTGGTCTGCGTCTGCGAGTGTGTGTGGCTTTGGCACGGCCACCGAGTGGGGTTGCTGTGCTAACAGCGGCCCATCCAGAGTGTTTTTGGCACTGGCAGCATTTTGGACAGCCCTCACCTCTTCTCTCTGCACATCCACTCAACCATAGTAGCCAGGCTTCTGTCTGGGGCTCTAGTAAACAGCCTTTTAATTACCATAGGGAAAGCCCCAAACGCCCAAGAGATCCACATTAATACACATTTTTGGCCTGTACTGATTGATTGTACTGTTTTGTTTTACTGTTCGGCTCATTGTAAAACATTATAGCCCAGTAAATGGCTATTTATTTATTTCTGGTTATGTATCCTAGTTGTGTTGAGGAAATAATTCAAAAACAAATGCATGATCAGACCAGATTCATAGTTGGAGCTACCAGTGTTGTGTAAACAAGCTTTCTCTAATTCAGCGATTAACATCATCTTAAGGGCCATTTCAACATCAGTTATAAACAGACTATATTTGTAAAGTAACATGCAGAGACAAGCTGTAAATGTCTTCCCTAATCACACTGTAGTCTGTATGTAACTCTTGTATTATTAACTTATATACCTAAAGCTGCTTTGAAAAACATAAATGTACACATTTCATTTCATTTCTTGATGTTCCTTGATACTCGATGTTACTTTTTACTTTGCAGGTATTGGATGTATATTGTAATTGTCATTATACTACTGCTTGTGCTCCCTTTGTTAAAGTACTTACTTATCCTACCTATCAAGGGTCTAATAATAGATAATGTCACATGTTGTACAAAGCATAAGCCTCCTGGGACAAACTTGTTATTTTGAGTTATATAAATAAACTACACACACCAATAGAGAATAGAGGTCTCTCACAGCAGTTAGTTTATTGACGCATTATATGAAATAACTTAACATGATCAAATGTAAACTAAAGGTTCATACAATATTTTAGAATTCTATCAACACATTGATACAATTATCCAACATCTGTGATGTGCTTGCTTGCTTTATTGTTTTGGTGTTTCCGAATGCATCGCATATTACGCGCTTATAAAAGAAATACTCTCAAGTTTGGGGTAGTACAGTTTAATCTCAGCCCCGCTTTGGTGCCTTTCAAGCCATGCTTGGTCCTGTGAGGGTGTAAAGGGCAGGTGGGCGCGTCTGTACTTTTTTAAAGGCCTTGGAGGACGCCCAGCATGTATATCCACTCGGTACAAACAACAAAGGGAAAGGCTGCGTCACAAAGGGACACCAGCGTGGACGAGATGGAGGTTGTTATTTTGATATATGGCATTGTGATCATCTTGCTTTTCTCTAGTGCTCGGTGTCATAGATAGATAGATAGATAGATAGATAGACAGATAAATAAATAGATAGATAGATAGATAGATAGATAGATAGATAGATAGATAGATAGATAGATAGATACTTTTTTCATCCCAAAGGAAATTCTAGGCATTCAGTAGCTTAGACAACCATAACACAACAAACACACATATATCACACATACATAAGAGTAAAAATAAAAATAAAAATCACTCACAGAAATGCAATGACCATGATAAGGTGCTATGGTAGAGTGTGTGCAATGGTGGTAGTGCAAAGGTGAACAGTGCAGGGATTGAACAGTGCAATAGATTATTATTAAATATTAACTATGACTATGAAAACCATGTGCTACAGCTTTGCAAAAGCTACTCTTCTAAATAAAGGGTGTTATAAATATACTAACTAAAGCCATCAGATAAATAAAAAAGTAAAAATGTTTATTTGACTCTAATGTATTGGAGCAAAAGTCTAATGAAGCAGAAATATGATTAAAATATGCGTACTTCAAAATGATATTTCAGCACAGTAGTGGAATAAGGACACTGTTTATTTCCATGTCTGGGTGCATTGACCTGCTGCAGAAAAAATAAATGGTGGCTTCAAAATTACATATTTTATTGTCTCCAGGAGCCCACCTTGTATTAGAACAACTGACGTAGATCACCATATTGTAACTGTACGTGTATGAATGTGAAGCCTGTGTGAGAGTATGACCCTGGCCGCCTTGTATCATGCATAATGCATTTGTGTTTTTGTGTCTTGTGTTTTTCTTCGTCCGTGCCGATGAGGCATCTGCTGTGGTCCAGGAGGTGACAGAGAGGTAGCAGCAACCTGAGCCAGGCTGGCTGATGACAGTCTCTGTGTCCATATGCCTGCTCTGAGGACACACACTCTCCTGGCAGGACACTCTCCCACACACTGGACTCTTTGGTGTACACACGTACGCACACGTACACACACATGTACACACACACACACACACACACACACACACACACAAACACACACAAGCAAATTGCAGTCAAACACTCATAAACAAACACTCAAGCTGCACCACGCTTGTGGTGCCACATCATCCGTGCAGGAGTGTGAAGGGAACTAAAGGGTAGCGGAGGTAGCGGTGTGTGCACTGCCAAATCACCACATAATGGACTGTTCCGGGACCA
Source organism: Perca flavescens (assembly GCF_004354835.1). NCBI lineage: Eukaryota > Metazoa > Chordata > Actinopteri > Perciformes > Percidae > Perca > Perca flavescens. Next base: position 10,203,599 of record NC_041353.1, on the reverse strand, counting down.
TCCAACCTGCCGACCATATGGGCTCAACACATCAGTGAAGCTAAGGAGCCAACACACAAATATAACAACATACAAGTACATACAGACATGTATAAGGATAAGTGCATTGTATGTTAGGTACACACTCTTCTACCACCTTATAGCAAATGTTATGTAAGCATATGAAGTCAAACTTAAAATAGTAAAGCTTTCGTAATTGTAATGACGTAATTTTCATAATTTTTAATGCAATTACAGCCGATCATATTTTAAATTGTTCTTATTGTCAAAAAACAAGAGACCTAAACCGACTACTAGCAACCATTGTCTGTGTATCCAAAGCCTGGTATAACCTAATCCTCTGTGCCATAGAGCTCCATTCTTGTCCAAAAACTCAAAACCATTAACACAACAATGAATCACACTGTTGCACTTGGTGTCTGAGTGTTCATTACTATAAACATGGGCACTGTAGTCTATTTTGAGTGAATTCCAAGTACACTATCCTGGGGCCATAAATCCTCACTAAAAATGTATTAATCCGCAGCTGAAAATAGTCCCCACCAAACACACTATTTACTCTTGTTGAATAAATACTACAGTACCCAGGGCTCAAATTTTCTTGTGTTTTTATAATATTTGTTGACCACAATAATATAGAATATCAGCAGCCTTGTCCTTTAAATATGTATTGCATGTGCCTTTAAAAAGAAAAACAAGGATAGAGCAGTGGTCATAACCACAAAGCGACATACGCTCGGTCACGGTGGGGCCAAAAGCTTGGCGATGTAGTGACTAACTGTTGTAGCTGCCAAACTACCTTTAATCTCGCTAGTCAGTAACAATAGCTCCTGGAGCTTCATTTTAATTTCCCTCTACTGTTTTGTTTACTCCCCCTGGCATTTTGTTCCCCATTGCACACTATTTCATTCCATTAAAAAAGGGGAAATTAAGCTCTCCGTGCTACTGAGCTTGCTGTCAGTTTGCAAACTTATTTTCATGTTAGCTTAGCTTGGCTCGCTAACAGGATAATGAGGTCTGTGGGGTAACAGTATTTTTATCAGTCACTATAGGATCATGACTGTAAACAGGGTTTTAATTTTGTTGTTATAGTTTATTTGCTTATGTTATGTTATCATAATTCTCTATATTATGTAAATATGACTTTCTGATGCTAAAAACTGTTACTGAACTTTACTAAATGACTTGATCTTACAACACATACTCAAGTATTGCAGTTCTTTACGGCAGCTGAATTTCTTGTGGTGGTTTTCTGGATGCACATTACAGCAGAAACAGGTGTTCCTACCATTGTCCTTTCATCGCTGACAGCCTTTGTTCTGCGGGTGGTATCATCTGTGGAGGGAGAGTTGCATCTCCCAGTAATGTTTTTCATCAGCTACAGCTGTATCGGACGCTCTCCATTGATGTGAAAATGAGGGTCGTCAAGTCGCCAAGTAGCTCCTTCATCCATATTAGTGAGACAGAGAGGAAGAGCGCTGCTCATTATTCTGGCTCAGGTGGGAGAGCCTGTGTGTGTGTGTGTGTGTGTGTGTGTGTGTGTGTGTGTGTGTGTGTGTGTGTGTGTGTGTGTGTGTGTGTGTGAGAGCACAAAGCGTGAAGTTTTCCCCCCCAAGTCCCACTATGAGGATTGATGGCCCTATTATGGAAGGTTTTAACCCCTGACTGAGAGATTGAACCATCACAGTGCAAAATTGCCATAGCGATATAAGAAAATACTTGTCATCGGTGCAGAGATTGCATTGTGGTTAGAGGAAAAATACATAATATGTAAACAAATATATATTTTTTGCCGCGCTAGGGATGGCAACGTCAGTTGGTCTACCACTTTGGTCCAGACTGAAATATCTCAACAATCACTGGATAGATTGCCATGCAGTTTTGTGCAGGCAACCATGGTTCCCAAACAATGAAACAATCAGAGATTGTTGCATGTAAATATATTGTTTACTGGGCCAAAAACAGCACATGTTCATTTTATCTTTACAAAAGCTCTACTCTAACACCTGTGCTGATTAGAGAGAGTATTCTGACAAAAATAGTGTTAATGCATAAATAAAGTTTTCTGCTGCAACCTTTCCTCCATTTGAGATCTTTGCTGCAAACACAAATCTTCCAGCTGCTTTTAGATCATCTATACACTTGTAAGATTGAATATGAGATTAAATAATAAAAATGTACTTAGATACTTAGATGTTTTGTTTTGTTACCAGCAGCCCCTCCTTTGTCTTCAAATCCCTCATCGTGTAGAAAAACTGGCCTGAACAGCTCACTGTTTTTCTTTAAAGAACACAAGCCTTTTTTCAGCATTTCTGAACTTGGGTTTTAGAGCACATATACCATGCAGGACGACAGGGCTGTGCTATAGCAGAGAGATGTTTAGCATTAATGTTTGCGCATGTCAAATGACTATTTGTATTCTGATGCCTTTGGCGTTCAACCCTATTTTCAGGCCATTTACATAATTCTTGAATTCCTCTGACTGTTGGAAAGTGCTGAGGTTTACAAATAGAAACAAGCGATGGAATTTAAATGTCCTCCATACGTAATCATAAAGCAGATTGAAGTGTGCCTACTCCTAACTGGTGGGATCTAGTTTGTTCTTTTCACACGCTGACAATGCTCCGGCAAGCAAGCAAAACAACAAATCCTTCAAGTGAAACAAAAAATAAATTCTGTGGAAGGAAGCAGAAAGCCAAATGATGGAATATCATGAATCCTCAGTGATTCTGTGTCGCCTTTCGATAATGGATGCTGCTGAGGGTGGCAACTTTGATTTTGGGTTTGTTCTGGATATTCAAATGTTTTGGGAGATGGGGATTTTCTGTGTGTGTTCATGAGCAGCTGAATACACTTGTGACCTTGTCTATTTGCTGGCATGTCTGTGTCCACACCATACATCCTTCACCCCCTATAGAGATATAAATCTTTCATAAGCACCCTCGCCTCGGCACATATAGCACATACCACCACAAGCCGCACACATGAACCGTAACATTTTATCTTAATGGCATGGTATGATTGATGATGAGTGCATCCTTTAATTATTCTGTCCTCCTATAATTACTCTATCTCAGTGGTTACAGTTATCCCTCTCATAAATCTCGGAGCATGTTGCGCCCAATGCAAGGAGGCAGTGGAATACGGGGAATACACTCTAGTTGGCACATGAAATAAAACAAAGGGAGAAGAACAAGCTTTATTATAGTGTACTATTGTACTGTAACTGTAGTCAAACATGTCTTGTGGTTATATATAAGTTTCAAATTTAAACCCAGGGTAAACAAAAGCCCCTTCAACAAACGAGCAAATTATAGAAAAATACAGCTGCTAAATGGACCTTGTGGTAAGTGTTTTTTTCTCAACTGCTGTTTCCATGTTCAAAAATGAACTTTGACCTTCAGCTTTTAAGCCAGCATGGACGATAAGTTGTGGAAGTGCTAAATTCTAACATCTTGGGAGTGGAATCAGTCACAAAAACAGCCATTGCCCAAAGGGAGGAAGCGGGGCCTTGTGACTCACATTACAAGAAGTGGATAAGCGCCTCAGGCTAAAAGTCACTTTTCAAGGTATAATAGCTGAGGGAAACAAAAAGCAGGGGGGGCCACACCCTCTCAGGTGGGCTCTTTCATGTGCTAATATTGTAGCATCAGAGCATCTGGGGGGGGATTCAGGTATCAGATGTATTTACAGTTGAAAAACACCAACCAGACACTCATTAGGGATTGTATTGTTTCTAATAGTGTAAACACAACATGGACACATTATGAACTTACAAAATTCTCTATCAACTCCTGAGGGAAATATCTGGCTCTTCACATGCTAAATGCTGTTTACCAGCTATAGTTGCTGGCTTTGTCTGGTGGTAGGCAGAGAGGATACAGTGGTTTTATCAGAGCTCTTCTGCGTAAAAATGACAGCATCTAGAAATGTGGTTGATGACAGCTGGGAAACTGAACCAAAACAGCGACCCCTTTTACAGTACATAGTAATTTAATTATCGATTAGAGCAGCTTTAAGGGTTTTCTTTGTAGACCTTAAACAGGACAACATTCAGTGAGCTGCTGCAAACCTGTTCAGTTTGTATTCCTACTATCTCTCTGATTAATGCTTAGCTGTTATTTACAGTTCGAAGCAACTGCTCCTGCGCTCAGCATTATGTAATGGCTCAAGTGAAGGCTGCCATTTGATAGACTTATGTAAACAGCTCTCCTGCCGCTCTCTGGATGACTCATTCCTGCTCAAACCTGCGCTTTGTGGGTGGCTGTGTGTTATTTAGCGTGTTGTTATGTCATGAGTGAACCAACGACCTCGGATGACGCTCGAGAAAACGTACAAACACTGCACCGTCGTCTGCACCCATGTAACCATAACATGACAAACGCACACATGCAGACGGAGACCCTTGACCCTTGACATGTGGTGTAATTGGTTTTCCAGAGGCGATAGATAAACTGAAGAGCAAGATAAGGTTTCCTTAAATTCACTTTTGATACAATGAAAGACAACTAGAACCTGTTTCAGCATTTTACTCTGCATCCATCTCCTCTCTCCTCGTCTTTGTCCCTCAGCCTGTGCTAATATAAGTCTGTCCTCTGACCATGTTCTCATTCGTGTGAGGAGAAGAGACGTGACCATTAAAAGATGTAAAGTGGGCGTACAGCTTGTTCAGCTGCTACCAACTGGCCAAAAACTCAATTAATGCATTAATTTATTTTGCATGATCATAAAATGGTTTAAAGGCTGTAACTCACGCTAATATGAAGGTTAGTTTAAAATCTGTATGATTCTCTGATTCAAATGTTTCTTGCAACATTGGACTTTTTGTTGTAAGGCTGCCTTGTTACCTGAGCGATCAACTGGGTGGGTACAAAAGTTAATAATAATAATAATAATAATAATAATAATATTATTATAAGAATGATGGCCAAAATTGCAAACATAAGACCCAGGTGTATACATTTTCCTTTAAGTCCTTGTTTAACAATCTGACAACATCCTTGCCAGCTGGGGCCTCTATATTACATGGACAATCCATGGATTTATTCCTTTCCCCTTTTTGTTAAAACTTAGACCTGCCCAACATTAAACTGCAACAGCATCCATCTTATGCCCTGATTTCCCATCATGTCGGCAGCCATTTTGTAGATGCTGCTGTTTGTAAGGCCAGACAAGCCGCAGATGTCACTGTTGTGTTAATTGCTTTAATAATTATCTGCCACACAATCGCACACACACTGTAAACACACTGGCTCTGTTTAGTTCTGGTTCATCCATATTACTGATACCTAATGGATTTTCTCACCATCTCTAATCTCTCTCTCTCTCTGCATGAACACACACACATGCCATTACCTAAAGTGTGTATCTGACAGCCCTGCGATTACAGCACATTGCATCAGACTGCTGTTTGTGTCACGCTCTGCAATTCATAGACATCTCCTCCCTCTCTCTGCCACCCTGATACTGAATTGCTCCAAAATAATCTGCAACATTCGCAGTCTGTCAATCAATCGTAATCGAAGAATAACATGTATGTTTTGTGGGAAAGTGCTTCGGAATAAATCAAAACAAAACATAGATTATACATGCCATCTTTAATATGCAGTCAGTTTATGTGATGTTTATGTGATGTTTATGAGAACCATCATTAGGACAAAGTGACACCAAGTCTAATAATGATTGGTTAGATAAAATAGACGCGATGAAGGTCAGTAAACAATGTTTGATTGCCAAAATGATTTACCAGATGAGCTCTTCAATCTTTTACAGCTAGTATATGCAGGAATTGGATTTAATTTAATTTTGTATAGCTCAGTTAAAGGAGTAGTTCACCTTGGGAAATTTGCTGCTGCGAACTAGAGGCTTTTGGACCCCAAGGCAGAGAAGGGTAACTGGTTGGTAAGTGAAAAAGAGTTTATTCAAAGAAACACGTCTCAAGCAAGAGCAGGGGTGGCAGGGAGCTGGCCGGCTGGAGATGTCCTCGGAGGCAGAGTGGAAAAACAGGTGTGGGAACTCAGTAACAGGATTGGCAGTGTGGCACACAAAAACAACCACAGGTAAGTTGACGGGACAAAGGCAGAGATCAGAGAGTGCGAGAGAAAACTCAGATTGGACAGATAGTCTAGCTAGCTGTCTGGATTTACCCTGCAGAGATCTGAGGAGCAGTTAACCATAGTAAATCGACTGGAGTTCCAACACAAAGAAAGTGCAAGGAAACGGACATCGCAAAAAGACACGCATCCGGCGGAATTTCCTCCCTGAAGTGGAACGTTGTGGATATAGACTAGCGGAGTGAAGACCAGGCTTATATGGAGTGAGTGATGAGGTGAATGGATACAGGTGTGCCTCATCGGCTGCCTGGAGAAGCCAGCCAAGCCCCCTGCCACACACATGCCCTGCAGAGAGGAGAGGGGAAAAAAAGCCACCAACAAAACCAGAACCAATCACAGAATCATAGCATTTACTTTCTTGCCAAATGTTAGATGTAACGATACCACTCTCATATATGCACACTCAATATGAAGCTGGAGCCAGAAGACAGTTAGCTTAGCTTAGCATAAAGACTAAACAGTGAAAACCAGAGGCCATCTTGCAATGGGATGGGGGGGTCTGTCTCTGCATGCAGGCTTGGCAGTTTGTCAAAAAAAAATCTGGCTAAAGTTTAAAGACATTATTAAAAAAAAAAAAAAGAATAATCTCTTTACGTGAAGGGGAGTTTTGTATTGTGTACTCCTACATTTTTGTCCCCTTTACCCTGAAGTAGTGAGCAGACAGACAGACGGAGAACACAGAGTGGTAGTGGCTGATCATTGCATTATTCATGCTCATGCAATGGCCTCAAGCTCAGTCCGTATGGTGAGCTAGACCATGCAGCAGAGTAGGGTAATGTAGCCATAATAAAGAAGCAAACAACAAGCACTCATCTCAAATAGCAGTCTGAGAAAGTCTCTCTCCAGACTCATGTCCCTGCACCTAAACAAGTGCATTCAGACACAGGAAATCATGTGCACACTCCTCTTTCACTGTCAGCGTCAATTCAGAAACACTTGCAGTCTAACATCTCCACATCCCACTCATGACCCTGTCTTTCCACCCCACCACTTTTTCCCTTCTTCACTCCACTGAGCTTTTGAAGCACTTTCCCTTTTCATCCCTCCTTCTAGCTCTAAAAGGTTGATCTGTGACTGAGCTTGTTGCGTCTTTTATCGGCGTCTCGCAGCAGCCCGGGGACAAAGGGCAGCTGAAATGCCACAATGTCTCTATATTCTGCCTGTGCGCAGATGCAAACGCATGAAAAGAAGACTGACATTTAATCATTTGCGCTGAAAAGCTGAAATACAGTAGACGATGGATGGAGGCAGACAAGGAGGATGAGGATGAAGGAGAGGGGGGGAGGATGGGGGATTATTCTGTAATTGATTATGCTAAATCCCAAGCTAAAGGAGAGGCTAAACAGCAGATAACCAGGGGAGAGACAGAAACCTCTGTGGAGGGTTTCACCATCTGATCTTGATGTGTTTTTCTTTGTTTTTTTCCTTTTACATGCATCTTTCAGTTCGCAACTTTACTGATTCCTTTGTGTGCTTCAAAAGCAATCCTGTCTCAGCCTAAAGGGCAAAGGTCAGTTAGCCACCTCCTCTTAAATCCACTGTGTGTGTATTTGAGTAGGTGTGTGTGTATGTGACAGTGTATGTTAATCCTGTATCCATATCTACTAATCTGTCTCTGCTGTCTGTCTGATCCCTGACTCCCCGCACATCTAATCTCAACATCCTTCTGCCCACCAAACACTCTGCTACTGTGTGTATGTGTTTGTTTGTTTGTTTGTTTGTTTGTTGGTGTATGTGTGTGTGTGCTTTCAGGATTAATATGTCTAATTTTGGTTGAGAGTAATCAGAGTATTTCATTTCATTACCAGTCACAATGGATATCTGGTAATCTACCTCTCCCAGATCAGATCTGAAAGGGTTAAAGTAGGATCCTTTTAAAACACAAATCAATGCCCCAATGACCCTCTGAGGACATTTGACCATTACTGTACCTCACCATCAGCAATGACCTCTATCTCTTTGGGAAATATTTCTTAACTATGTTTTATGCACCGATGAAGACCACTTTTAAAATCGATAAACTAATTCTGTCTTGAGAAAGACAGAACTAAGAGTCTTTAGGTGATTTGAGCTGACACGGTAAAGATAACAATGCTAACATGCGGATGTTTAGCAGGTATAATGTTCACCATGTTGACCATCTTGGTTTAGTGTGTTAGCATGCTAACATTTGCTAAATAGCATTGAACACAACTGATGGGAATGCTGCAGGTTTTTTGTAAATCAGTGGTGTAGTGTAATGTGTAATGTATTGTAGTGGGTATACTGAACCACACATACATACATATACATATATATATATATATATATATATATATATATATATATATACATACATATATATATACTGTATATATATACATACACATATATATACACATATACATATATATATATATACACATATATATACACATATACATATATATATATATACATACACACATATATATATATATATATATATATATATATATATATATATATATATATATATATATATACATACTGTATATATACACATATATACACATATACATATATACAGAGATCACTGTAAAATATTTTACTACCTTTCGATCAATTCATCTTTCATCTGTTTTTCCAGCCAAATTCATTTACAATTCCCATTTTAGTTATAAAGAAAGACATCGCCTTGCTTCTCCCTAATTGGAAGAGGGGGTGTTTTGAATGAATGTGGGACACAAAATCAATGGAGCTTAGATTAGGCCGCTGCTCTAGCTTCGGCAAATGTAAATGTCAGACGACTGGCCCGCTTGCTGCTATGGAAACTAAAGGGCGTCCGAAGGTCGCCTCACTTCAAGAAAGCACTAATAACATGCATGCAATGGGCTGTTGTAGGCCCACCTGGAGATGAAAGGATGCAAAGAGGGGAGGAGATAGAGATGGGGGGGGGGGGGATGATGGGGCAGATGGATGCAGTACGCTCACTCGCACAATATCCCAAGAGAGCTCACAGCATCGCAGACTGTTTTGTGGATTCACTGAGCGTGTCCTAAAAGACAATCCCATCTTTAGCCTGACTGCACACCCACACCTCTGCTCATCCTCTGTCTGGAGCAAAAGAAGATTGGAATATTCTCAACTCAGCATGTTGGGATTTTGTTTCTTAATACCGCTACCCGTGGCGGAGAAGCAAAAAAAGATGTCACTTACTTTAGGGGAGAAAAACAACAAAAAATGAAGAACAAAATCAATATAAATCAGTATTGAAGGAAACATTTCAGTTGGAAATTGGAGTCACAAAATAATGTCTTGCCTCCAACACACTTAATAGTGTGTGCATGTGTGCGTGTGTGCATGCGTGCGTGTGTGTGTGTGTGCGTGTGTGTGTGCGTGTGTGTTTAACTCAGGCCCTTTTGACCCTTTCTATCTCCATCACCATGAATATTGAAGAGGAAGAGAAGCAATCTGCCCATTCAATACATTCCAGACATTTACAGTGGCATGTGCACTTTATGAAGATGTATTGGTTGCCGTCTGTGCTTGTGAGTGTGTGTGTGTATAAGTGTGTGTATTCTGTTGTGGGCTCATACTGTAGGTACTGCACCTTTACTGTTATTTATGCATGTATGAGAGCATTGAATCAATCCATCTGCATTATGTCGTGTATAGATGTGTTCTAAAATTAAAATGGATCTGACCCTGAGGTCTATTGTCCCAGTGCTGTCTTTACATGCCCTTGACTAAAATGGTTCACTAAATCACAAGCACAGACACAGTAATGCACCCAGAGAGAGAGAGAGAGAGAGAGAGAGAGAGAGAGAGAGAGAAGAGGAGGAGAGGGAACGTTTAACTGTGTTTCCATCCAACTGTCACTGTCAAAAAAAATAAAATGCAATGCAATGTTTCCATCAGATGGGCAGGCTTCCTGAATAACTGAAAACATTTTTTTATTTCAAATTTGATTGATATTGGGAAAGTAAGTATAGTTTTGTAATGTTAGTACTCCCTTGTCTACTCATTCATAATAAACACTTAATATATTACTGTATATTGAGTAGTAAAATAAAATGTTGGAATCAGTGTTATTATTTTGAGCCATTACTGACTTGGCTTTGCTCTCAACTTGAGTAACCAGCTAACTTTACCGTAAGGCAGTGGCATTTCACAAAGTCAACAAGCAGCCTTGCCTTTTCCATCTCTGTTGGTGAATCCAACGACCCTTCTCACATTACTTCCCAGATGCTTTGGTGTCATAATTATTGGCTAGTTTTCTCCATTTTGCATTACCAAAGAGAACAACGTTAGCCTACTTTACTGAGGTCAGCAGGACATGCACTGTGTCGGACGGACATTGCATTTCCGGAAAATGTCTTCTTTCCATGCAGTTTTTATATATCACATAAACAGATGGAAACCTACATAATGACAAAAAGACAGAGTTTTCCTTCAGCTGGTTGTCCTCTTAGCTCTATCTGCAAATCCTCTCACAACACCCATAAGACGCGTACGCTTCAGTCATTGTCTTTAATTACTTATTAATTTGTCTTTCTGTCTCTTTGTCTCGGGACAACCTCTCCTCATCCTCCAGACTCTGCTCCAGCAGACAAGGACGGGTGAGGATGATGGGATCCTGTGGTCCGCACAGGGATTTCATTATGGCTTCCTTCCAGAGAAATGAAACAGTAGCAAACGAGGACTTACACAAGGACAAACAACATTACAGGCTGTGCTGGAGCGTTTCATGCTGGATTTTTTTGGGGGTGACAATATCACACATGCTGCCGTGCCTGGGTGGAGTTGGATACTGTGTGCTGTGAAACACCTTTTAGAGTACAATGTGTGCGCATGTGCCATTATGTTGGTCATGTGGGACCCCAGCTCCATCACTAATGTATGCCTGTCTGCAACCTCCCCCACTTCAGACACACGCACACACTTACACACACACACACACACACACACACACACACACACACTGAAATGAGGTCAGATAGTGTCATGAACATCTCTGCTGTGTGTCCTCTAACACTTCATGCTGTACTCTGCGTGTATGAATGTGTGTGTGTTTGTGTGTGTGTCCTATCCATTCTGAGTGAAGTGTGGACATGGGCGTCAGTGTGTGTGTGTGTGTGTGTGCGCCTGTGTGTGTTGGTGAGGTTACTGTCAGGGCATGGGTGGTCACCGCATTGTGTTGTCTGATTGGCTGATTGGAGGAGTTGTTTTTGTTGTATCGCTATGCCCAGTGAAGAGGAACAGACCCCCTGCAGACTATAGCCTCCACACCAGACAGTCATCACACACTAACGCGCATACACACACACACACACACACACACACACACACACACACACACACACACACACACACACACACACACACACACACAGACACATACGCACCGCTATTCTCCATGCTTTGGCAGGCCTTGTTACTATGCAGACACACTCCCACTCTCCTACTTTGGCGGGCTCACTTCTGGGACAGAAGTATGGTGTTCTTAACAAGTTGACAGATGTAGGGCATGAAGGGGGCAACTGACTAAACAAGCTGAAATATTATGACAATACTTTTATGGAGGTTTTGCATCATGTTCATCAATTTAAAAAAATAACAGTGACCTGTATTTTTCTTCCATTCTCTTTTAAACTTTCAGGCTCTCAAAAATCTACTTTTTGTTTCAATGATTTACATTTGTTTGTAACATCTCAACAATGCCACAGACCTTGCCAGCAATATTTACACATGCAAAAAACAAACCTTGACAAAATGTAAATCGAGTAGCGGAAAAACATGAGCCGTCTTACAAAATCACTGTTTAGCCATCTAGGGAAGCACAGAAAGACAGCAAAGGATGGATGCATAAAAAAGAAAGATGTGTGAATAATCTTGTTTGGGGACCAAATTATTATCATTATACTCAATGTGGGCAGAAAAGTGTGTGTGTACTTGTGTGGGTGTGCATCTACGCTCTTGCATGCATGCATGCCTGCAAATAAGAGTCAGATTGCACTTGTGAATACAAGAGAAGACTGCTTTGCATGTTGAAGTGCCAAGCTATGATGCTAATTGTATGATCATGCATGCATAACATATTTCGATTCTCAGTATGTGGTAATGATGTGGATTTTAGTCGTGGAAAGTGTGTGCATTTCTGTGTCACATCTGGAGGTGAGCATTACTCTCCCTCTGTGGCCAGGATGATGTGATGATTACTGCTTTGTATATATGATGTGTTTCAGCATGCACATTTAAGATAAATGCCTCTTATTTGTAATAAATAATAATTTGTAATAAAGTGTTAATTGGGTATGTCCCCTAGGCAACAGTGTAATTGCCAAATTTCCCAGCATGTACAACAAATTGAAATAAAAAAAAAAGGTTTAAGAAAGTTAAGTCTATTTTCAATCCATTTAAATCTGAAATGAAAATGATTCAGGCTTACCAAGCCTACCAAGAACCTGGGTCTGTCCGAGGTTTCTTCCCAAGAGGGAGTTTTTCCTCGCCCCTGTTGCACTGCTTGCTCTTGAGGGACTTATTGTAATTGTTGGGGCTTTGTAAATTATAGAGTGTGGTCTAGACCTACTCTATCTGTAAAGTGTCTCGAGATAACCTATGTTATGATTTGATACTATAAATAAAATTGAATTGAATTTATTTTCTATTAAATCAAATATGATTTCATTTCCGTTCACTTGTATTATTTCAGTGCAAACTGTAGATAATAGGATATGCAAGGTCAAGGTCGGTTTTGAATGATTGAAATCGGCCTTGATTACTGGCTGTAAATTATTTAATGCAGCTCCCATTTTCATTGTAGCTTCATGCAAGCTGCTCCCGGCCATACACGGAAGCCATTCTCCACTGATGAATACATGGAAAAATGATATTCCATTATCGTCACCCTCTTCCAGCTCAAAATGGCAATTCACTACTGCTCCACTACTTCTTCCTGGAAAGCAAAACTAAAAGACAATAAAACACTAACACTGAGTAACAAAACACATTGGTTGGAGTGAAACATTAGCTGAAAAACATGGAAGACATTTCATAAATGTTGGCCAGGTCAGATGGTCATTGCTCCGGTTTTCTCTCACGTCCATATCCACCTCGAAGCTTTAACAGCAGTGCTGTCAGCATGAGTGCATAGAATCTTCCATTCACCTCCGCAGACTTAGAGAGCGGTCTCTGTGGTAACGCCAATTAAACTCTGCTGTTTCCACCTAGATTCAGCCCGCTGGGACTCAGGAGTCACAGTCCAGTTGTCTGCCTCGAAATATGACAGACGAAGAAAGGTAGAGCAACCACGTAGGCTGTTGGATTGTCTCTGGGACAGAGGTAGGTTTGGGTTTATGACTAAATCTGTTGTTAAGGCATTAGGAAACCTAGAGTTACGTCTTCCCACGTGGTCAGTTTACAGAGACATGCTGAACACAAATGTGTTACAATTTTGATGAGAAATGTATTCACTCAGGGTTTAAGTATTGCAAGTACTTTGAGGCATTTGAATCATGAAATAAAATGGGCAAAAGAAGGTGCATTACCAATTTGGGACATGGAAAAGTAATATAATAAGTAACCACAAAACGATTTCTCCCGAGGAAAACTGTAAAACATAAAACTTGAGGATTGAGCCGGTATTTTAAGGTCCTACCCTTACCACATTATGTCTCTAATGCTTAACTGCTACTGTGTTTCTCACCCTCCCTCTCATCTGTCATTCACTTGCTTAAACTTGCACACAGAGAAGCATAAACACAAACATGCACTGAACAGTTAAACAATTAAGGTCCTTCAGAGAAATAGATTGTTTTCCAGTTCAAGCAGCATATGCTTATTTAATCTTGCTGAATCAGACTTTGATGCAAGAGGCCACCCTGCCCAGACATTTTAGTGTTTCTATAGTAACCCTCATCTTGGTGCAATGTTCCCTAATTTAAAAAGTGATGTAACAGCCTCAATTGTTCAATTGCTTAACCTTGTTGATCCAGCTTTCTATTTTTCAGTCTTTCCTGGAACCACGGGCAAAGGGTTGTAAGTTTTACTGACCACAGGTTAGAGATTTCTCAGATTTACAGCTGTTCTAGAAGCTAAAGTAGAACATCAGTCAAGAGCTATCTATCTATATCATTAACCTTTTTCTTACCTACCTTTATGCTAACATGCAGTGAAGGCGTGTTACACAGTGTCCTTTATACAAAATACAGCTGAGACTGATTGTCATTAGTTTTGCAGTTATTTGGTCATAAACCCAAGAACTGGGAGAATGGAAGTTTTGACCTGTTGATGAGCTAATTGAAGTGTGAACATATCAGGTTTTTTTTTCGGAGCGCCAGAGTCTTTTTTTAATTGTTCTCAATGAGAAATGAGTGTACGCGGCCGCAGGTGACCCGCGAGAGAAAAAAAGGGCTGTGCCCAGCATCTTTTTGTGCAGCTGCACCAAGCGCTTCCAGTTTAAAAACTCTGAACTGTTCAGAAAAGTGCTGGTGTCGTCAAAGAAAAATAAAAGCCCATTTGTGGGAGAAAATCGGCCAAACACTGAATGTTGCGCATTTATCACAATATGTGTTGTTAGCTGTGTAGTCAACCCCCCTGTTAATGTAGCGTTAAGTTAGCTACCTAGCTTATGTTAATGCTGTCATAGAAAACTCAGATAGTCTAGCTAGCTGTCTGGATTTACCCTGCAGATGAGCAGTTAACCATAGTCCTCATGAATCCACCAGAGTTTAAAATTCCAACACAAAGAAAGCGGAAGGAAACAGACATCGGCAAAAAGACATGCATCCGGCGGAATTTCCTGTGGCACCGGAGCATTCCCGAAGTGGAACGTTGTGGATATAGACTAGGGTATCACCAAAGTCACTAATGAATGTCAAAAGGTGGTGCCAATCCATCTGATGATGAGATATTTAACATAATAAGTTAAAGCTGTGACCTGCTTACCAAAGTCAGTAGGGTTCATTCTCTGCGAACTATGAATGTCTCAAAATTTGGAGCCATTTAGTAGTTGTAGTTGACCAAAGTGGTGGACCGGCACACCAACATTACTAGCATGGCTAAACAATGAAAATGTAATGAAGACTGATCTTTCGTAAAAAGAAATTAAATTATTTTTTTTTTTTAAGTAGAAAGAAATTAAGCATTTTATAACAAAACAAGCTGAAGCCCAGTGCCAGACTAAAGCCTTGGGTGGTCCTGAGCAGGAATGTTAGTGTCCCCAAAATCATAACCACATAACACCTCCACAGTCCCACTCCACCATTGCTGAAAAAAAAACTCTATTATGTGGCTATAATCTTTATACTGCACATCTGCTGATGGCGATACTACTTACTGGCCACAAAATATCATAAAATCTCAAACTCTAACCCTACCTGGCCTCTTCTTAAACAACCTTGTCTTTGGTAAGGTGGAGGTGCTAACTCAACCTCATACCTAGTTGCCATAGTAGCGCTGTTCTTCCAAAGTCAAAGTCATGACCCACGAAATGCTTCAGTGGAGTCTGCTGCAGTGCTGCAAATGAACTTCATGACTCTGCCAGTGTGAGCCAGAGTGTGTTCATCATGGTACCGTAGGAGAGAGAACAAGGGAAGAATTAGAGGAGGGTGGGAAAGAGAACAGGAAAGTGGAAGTGCAGCAGGGACTTACACTGAAGTCACCACAGGGAAAGAAGGATAGCGGATGGAGATAATGAGTGAGGAGGCAGGGGAAAAAGTAGGAAGCAGTGAGTGACAAGTGAAATGAGGACAAGAACAGGCTAGCAATCAAACTGTTGGAAATATAAGCGGATGGGAAATTGGTGGAAGCGAACAGGAACCGCTGAACAGATTAATGGAAAGAAGGTCACGGGTTGCAATTGTACATAAACATGAAAATCAAATGTGAAGAAATAAAAAAGGAGGATGGAGGAAAAAATGGTGCAGCAAGACAGGCAAGGGAGATGGGGAAAGTAGTTTAAAGCAGAAGGGAAGGGCGGGGGAAAGGATACCAAATCCTAAGGATTAGTTCCACACATTCTCGGCATCCATACGGCAGCACCCAAGGCTGGTGCGGGGATGGCATTTGCATTCACTGATTAGGTCTGAGTCCTCCTGTCGTGTTTCAGAACTTCGTGGGTCTGTTTTGCTTCTTGAATGCCCCCTTCTCCTCTTCTCATTTCCCTAAAGTAAGGGGGGATTAGCCTACAAAGGCCTGCGAGATAGTACTTTCATGTCAGAAAGACTTTAATAAGTCAAACATAAGTTACATGAGAAATCTACCTTTTCCTATGGGTGCAGACTCAAAAGCTGACCTACAGATCAACACAAGTAGGTGTTTTAATATCTATAAGGGTGTAGATAGTAGCTGTATGGCATCAAAGATTTCTTTTAAAATATATTTTACTTTATGTTTGTATGAGGTCATGATTTCAACAAGAAGTCCTTTAAAGTGTATTTCTATTAACCACAGATGTGGTGTTCCTGAAAAATAAACCCGGCCTTGGTCTCACATTTTCACTTATGCATGGTGTTGTAAGTCATTAAATACTATAAATTGCTCTAAATAGTAAACACAAATGTAGTAAAAAGAAATGCATATGCTACACAGATCAGGGGAACTCAAGGGCATTTAACTTTTAAATGTGAGTGTAATGTAAATTCTCTCATGTAAAGTATTTCATAGTTTTTAGAGACCCCAAGGAAAGACCTTTGGGACAAAACACACTACTGAATCCTACTTTTTGTACATTATTGTAAAGTTTGACACCATTATATGCTGCAGCTCCAACATTTAAGGTAAAACCGCTCTGTGCTGGCTGTGCCATTGTTTTCCTATGGGGAGAGAGGTGAAGACAACTCGGAGGAAGCGCTACCCTTGGCCCGAGTGCTGCGTTTACAGTTCAAATTATTTCAACTTTGACCACTTTGCCGCTTACCTTTCAAGGCGCAACCAAAACCAGAAGCAATGATGACGTGTACCTGCGCTGCGTTTGCCGCTGTGCTCTTTGCCCAGTTCGCGGTTTTAACTCTTACAATGTGTAGGCAGCTTTAGGGGTTCGGCGTGGTTGCGGTCTTCCCAGGATTTTGATGGAGCGTTGATATCAGTTTGGTTTCTCTGCGTTCAGTAGAGAATCTGGTTTGGTTTACAATTACCAAATAAATAGGGGCAAAGAAGGGAATTACGGAAAACAGCATAAACACTGAACAATGTTCCACTTTGCTAGTTCTGCTGTAGTTACAGTAGAAATTGTGCTAAATCCTTCTTAGATTAAAAGCCTTAAGAAAACAGGACAGAACATACATTGGAAAATCAACATAGCAGGATGGTCAGAGCAGCAGCCATTTTCATGTGTACAATTGCAAAGAATTGTGGCCATAGCAGCGGGCTAAATCATTCTTATTTCTATGGTCAATGCACAGTGCTGAGCGCCGTTTTCTCTTGAACTAGTAAAATGACCACGGCAAACAGTTCAACGTCTGTTCTACTCTCATTCTATTTCAATGATTGGTGCCTACCTGGCCTAATTTGTTGAGGTTTTACCTCTAATCCCCTCAGCTAAATCTGTCTGGTACAAACAACTGAATGCATCTAAACCGTGCCAAAAGTGAGGGCCAGTTGGGTAAGACAACAGCTGATTACAGCAGCAGATTGTGTTTGTTGTGTGTGTTTGTTAAAGAATAGGCCTGTACCACATGGGCAAACTATTTATTTCTCATCGGAACTTCAAGGCAGTAGACACAATGTAGGCTTTGTGGGGAGTCAAAATATGGTTGACACTTGATATTGAGACGACTTCATATGAAACCAATTGAACATGCATTGTTACCCCAGGAATACCTTGACGAAAGGAGTTAAATAAACATGGCACTGTTAATCTAAGAAATCAAATGAGGAAGTGATAAGAAGTCAGTCCAAGCCCAGCCTTCATGTCATGGCCTCCTTATCTGTAGTTTGAATGTACACTGCAAAATAAGGATTTTGTACTGAAAATAGAATACCTTTTCATAACTCTGCCTGCAGTCAAAACCTATTCCTCTTCTCACGTCATGGGTTACAATATATTGGTAAAACAAGCAGACCTGTGGGTGTGTTATAGAGCAGACAAAAGTACCAAAGACAAAGATGTCTTATTTGTAGGACATTTCAAGAAGCCAGTATCCAGCCTCAGTGCTCCCATTTTTGTGCCCTCCAATACATCCATAAAACTCTCTAAAGACTTAGATCAAACTGTAAATTGAGTTTTAATAAGAGAATTTTACTTTTAGATGTTCTCATGTTTGTCGACAATACTTTGGGCACTTCCATGCTTTCTTATAATAAAAGTTGTGTTTTTTTTTAGTTTTTGTGCATAGAATTCAAAACCACCTTGATACTATATTTTAGTTAGCTTGCTTGGAAACAATCACTGCCACAGCACATGTTCAAATCCTTAGTGAGAACTGAAAACACAACACCAGTGGGGGTCCAGTAAACCTATTATCCTGCCGAGCACAGTCATGTGGCTGCAAACTAGGGCGGGTCAATGCCTCTCAAAGGTGGTGGTCCTGCACAGATTACCATGACAACCGCCTGACAGTGGTTGCTTAAAAGCCGATCAAACCCATTCTATCCCACTGAGGGCTTTAACAATGTTGTCAAAAAGGTGCGTCATACTGTTTTTACTGTGGAATTGTTCACAGGCAGTGTGCTGCATTTAACTTCCCTGCCTTTTCCTCCTTTACCGCTGTCATTTTTATCCAAATGCTCCCTTTTCCTTTGTTGAATCAGCTCTGAAAAAAACAAAAACTATCCTCCTTTTTTCACAAAAAGAGCATTTTATATAAATCCTGTTCTTTATGCTGAGTGTATAGAACTCCTGTGGGACAGTGTGTGCATTTTAAAATCCATGAAGAGGTGTCTCCCCTCATTACACACTCTGTATCATGAGATGTCTGCGTACCTGGCTGCTAGCTTCATGAAACATAGAACACATATACATTCCATTAAAATCTTTAGGAATCTACAGAAACATGTTGTCATCCTACAATGTATATAAAAGCACCCGCAGTCTGCATGTATGCTTTTTTATGCGTTACACGTTTGCGATTTTTAAAATCTTGATTTGACATCAGTCTTGTGTCAGTCATCATGTGTTGTTCACTGTTTTCCTATTTTCCTTTCTTTCTTCCCAAAGATCCCTTAAAGCTATTACTCAGTTCCCCAGTTTTATAGCCTCTATTGGGGCACTGAAATGGGTTTATGCAACATTTTTCTCATCACATTTCCATACCTCCCCCATTATGAAATATTTACTGACAGAATCCAAGAGATTTGTCAGGAGAGATCTGAAAACTCCTGCAATGATGGACCGGGAATGTTTTTTTTTTACACAAAGTTGGACTGAAAGCCACTCCATCTGTCATCAGCTGCTGTGGGGATGCGCACAAATTGGCTACCTGACAGCGCTGTGTTGTAAATGTTGTTTAATCACTCAGTATGTTTTCATGAAAGCAATCACTGGGATTATTATCTCCCTTTTATCTAAGATAAAATGTGCTCACGTCTGTGTATGTCTTTGACTGTGCATCTTTTATGCCCAAGTGTGTTATCTGTCAACAGGCCTCACCCCCATTTTTGCATCAAACACGCCAGAATCTTTTTGTGGATTCCAGATGTCATGGCAACAGCATGACAGTATCCTCAATCCCACGCAGCAATCGTCACTGATGAGGTAAATATGCTATACTGCAGCACACATCACACTATCTTTTGACACCACAACATGATATAACTGTCCTGGAGTATAATGTGTCACTGACATGCATTTGCTTTCTGAAAGGATGCTTTCGAGACAGAGTGATGACAGGTGTCCTTTTCGTGTAGCATAAACCTGTGGTGAGGCAGATGACATCGGTTGCCCAGGGACAGAAATAAAAACAAAAGTTGTGACATAAAAGGTGCAGATGCATCCATGGATTATTTTTAAGTCTTAAACCCTCCCCACTTATGAAATGACAGCAATCATTTTGCAAAGCTACTCAGATCCTCACTGGAAGTGCTCACTCCTCTGAAATGAACCAGCTTATAATGACAATTTCTAAAAGCACTGGAATGGAACATGAAGATACCTCATTGATAATGTGTTGAAACAAGGACTGCTGCAGCAGAAACAGTTAACATGGATGCCTTGGGCGCAGACAGACAGATAATATAGACAGCTGGTGAGATTTGTGAGGTGTCCTCAAGCGTGGTTCTCCGCCTGGGAGGCCATGTCTCTGGATGGATTCACAGAAAATTGCTGGCTCCCTGTTGACAGTCACATCCACTTTCACATGTTGATGAAGCTACAATCGCAAAGGTCAAACATTTGAAAATCAAATGTCACTTGCACACAAAAAAAACTTTGCCTGGATGCAATCCACTTTTCAAACAGTTGTTTGAATCGGCACACACACACACACACACACACACACTCGCACACTACACATACAAACTAAGACACAGACAGCTGGTGGTAAACTGCCTGTGGAACATGGTAACCTCCTGCATGGCTGGTTGTATAATCTGTGATTACGCACAGACCCAGGAGGACGAGAGCGCCTATTTGTGCCTGTGGGGTTATACATATGTATGCCAGATAAGATTATGGGGTCAATTGTGAAGTTTGCTTATTTATAAATATTTAACCAAAATGCTTAATAAGGCTTTGGGCTTTTATCAATTTTACTGAAAAATATATATGTATATATATATATATATAACATCTGTGTTCAAACTGATTTTCATCGTAAATCATCATTATGATATGTCCCCCCAAACACCTGAAACACATCCAAACGTTAATGTTTTGCTGTAAGAAGACAACAGTCACAGAGGTTTAGGCTTAAAAAGCTCCTTTTAAAATAAAAAAATCCACTTACGTGAAACGAAAAACGACACAAGCAGAAATGGTTCAACTACAGTTATTTGCAATGCAAACACATGGCGTTGCAAATTGCATTTTTTAAATCAGATTTTCTCACTTTCAATATTCCAAATAAACACCAGTTATTTCCAAGATGTTTTTATGTTAAAATCTAATATCAAACACTAAAATCCGAAGCTTAAAGGAAGGAAATAAGACTCAGTATATTAAAATAAAAAAAGATAACTCAAAGATTAGTTCTCACCCATTGCAACTCCAGTGAGAGTTACCAAAAGGATTGACCAAAAACTTCACAAAGTCATGATACAACATTCACATTTCAAAATAATAGTTTTTTCTTGAGGTCATTTGGATGAGTTTTTGTTGTTATTCCACCCCACTTAATATATTCTGGGAATACATTTAATGCTCTTTAGGAAGCATCTTAGTGTAATTCAGGCCTGTAGCTCCATTATTATTCAGCTGTGTGGGAAGTAGGCAGCAATGTCCGAGATAAACACGGTTTTGAAAAATGGTGTCTGAGTGGGTTATGTAAACACAAACACACATGAATGGGATAGAGTGTATTGATAACACAACTGACACATGTCTGTACCCACAATAATCGCACAGTCAGACTCAAGGATTCTGGATCAAAATTAGAGATGGCCCGATACCACTTTTTTGATTCCCGATACCGATACCGATACCTGAACTTGCGTAACTCAACTGCTAAAAAAATATAATGGATGTGCGTTGCCATAGCGACACTTAGTGTCTCTGCTGACTAAACGATATATGGGAGAGTCGATATTAGCCTACGTTAGGTTGTGGATTAGCAAACTGTTGCTACTGGCTGGAAAGCTAACCAATTGGTAGTGGCCATTACAACAATAGCAAACGGACAAGGTTAAACTAACCTGTTGTAAACAGCAAACAGAGAAACAGCAAAGCTAACGTTTTTTACTCACTTGTCCATTACAACAAGAGTCCTGGTCAGTTTTCATTCCTTTGACATCAGGTTGAGGTTTCTGCAGTGTTAAAACTCACAGATATAATCCCTTTCCTCTTTTGCTGTTTTGCTGACAACTCTTGTTGTTGATAACTCCTGGTCGGCCGCTGCCTCTCCCCCCTCTCTCCTCCCCCCCATCACTTGCCTGCACACGCCACCTGTTGCTGATTGGCTGGAATAGCATTGTTTGGCTTGAGCGCACCGAATGCTAACTGTTGTTTTGCATTTACACAACCAGGGGCCTGTTTCACAAAAGCAGAATATATAAATCCAGGATAACTGATAAAGCGAGGCTTGACCTAGTCTAATCTGTGCATCCTGGCTTGGTGCATTTCAAGAAGGCCAAGCCAGGCTGAGGAGGAGCGACTAGGTCGAGCCAGGCTGAACTAATTCAGATGCGCGTCCACGGATTTCCTTCAAAAGACCGCGAGGTCGATCACAGATTTACTGATGCCAAAATGGAGAACACGCATTGTACATAGGCTACTTTATACAGAGTGAGCAGCAGCTTCTTGTGGAAGTTTGATGACGTGAAACACATTATTTGAATAAAAAGAAAATAACACGGCCGCTGTAACGAAACAGCGAGAGAAAGCGTAGCAGACGATCACGGACCGATGGAATGCGTAAGCAGCCTAAATATATACATTACTGACCACTGTTCTGAATGGAAACCGTCATAATCATTCCATTCAATGATTAGGCTACTAATCATTTGCACAAATTAACAATTGTACTCTTTGTCTTAAAAGTAAGCAGAAGATAATGTTACTCAGGAAATTTACCATGAAGATTCATTTTCTATAATGCTAGAATATGAAGCGTAAATATCTCTTTCACTCTGTTCCTCCCTCTCTCTCATTGGCTAAAATATTAATTTCCTAAGTCATATTAACTTCCACTAGGCCTACTCGCTTTTAATGCAAAGTGTACAGGTGTTCGTTTTTGCAAATGACACATTGAATGGTTTCATTTAAGAGTAGTAGTTCATAAATGTATATTTTTAGACTATCATTTAGTCTGTCCGCTATTATCTGTCGCGTTTTTTTATTTTTTATAGAGGACGAGTTTCCTTCTCTACATATTATATGCCTTGCTCCCTGGTATATATGGACATAGAAAATAAAGACACTGAAGAAATTGGACTGTAAAATCTAGAAACTATAAAGATAATAAAGTGATAAATTCCATGCACACTATAAACATGAATGGAGCAGAGTATATTCATCAGTTATTTCCCCCCAGGCAAGATATAAGGTCAAAAAGCATTAAGGTGTCCTCTCCCTGTTGTTACATGAATGTACAGTAGCCTACATCACTAGATAGTTACTGGTCCAGTGAACTAAGTCTATAATTTGGGAGGATTGTACAGTTAGGATATGTTCTTAAAATTGTACAATCCTCCCAAATTATAGTCCCAGTTTACTGGACAACACAAATTGTGTGCTAAGAATGCCAAATACAATGCACATGGAAGCAGAACAAACATGATCCTTATTGTTAAAGAATAAAAAAAGAAATAATTTAAGGTGCATTGGGGAACTATAGAAATGTACAGCATTGTATGTATTGCCCTTAGTAACAGACTTCATTTAAAACTCATTTGAAATTGTATCAGCCTTTTCTAATTATCTCAACAACTGCCATAATATAGTCATCAAACTTCTTACAACAATATGAACAGCAGTCTTCATACAGCAATATAACAGTAACAATGACAAATTTATAATTATAAAAAAAAAATAATGGTCACAACTTTAAATAATAACAGTACTTAAATGAACAGCAATATGCACCTGTTGTATTTTAATCCAGGCTGATAACAAAAGGGTAAAACCACTGCTGGGTGAACAGAAAAGGTTCCAGGATTAAATAAATCCTGGCTGTTAGCCTGGTCAGGACCAGGCTAGCTGCACAGAATAAATCTCCATGGTGATTTATGTGCCTCTGCTTTCGTGAAACCGAGTCAAGGCTAAATTCATCCAGGATAACCAGGAAATCCCGGCTTAATCCCTTATCTTGGTTTTGTGAAACAGGCCCCTGAGCTGTGTATTAACACCAGATTTTTTCTCAGTTCACAAAGAAAATAGAGAGCTAGGTGATGGTGAGCAGATATTTGCTAAATATGACACAAAGTATATTCAATTAACTTCACTTACCATAACTTCACGTTAAACATGCAAATGAAACATCACAAAAATAAAAAAATAGTGAGCTACTATCCAGTACTACAGATATAATTTATTCATATAAATGTTTTTTTCTTTATAACAATTATAATTTTAAGAACAACGTACTCAACACATTTGTTCCATAAACAGAAAACAAAAGATGCAACACTATCATCAAAAATTTCCAATGTAACATGCCACACTCAACAATGTTCACTCAGAATGAAGAGTTACTGATTATCATTTTGTAAATGTGACTTTATCGCTGGCCAGATCCCATCAGTCTCCACCTGGGTCTCGGTCATGGTGCAACAATAAATGTAGATAGACATAAACCCTAAATTAACCGTGCAAAACTAAACCCAGATAACATAAATGTGCGCCCAAAACATAAACAGAAAATGATTTAAACACACTTTAACTAGGACAGAAACTGTAACATATTTTTTTTCCCATGAGCCTTTGCACAAGCGACCCCGCCCCTCACATACGGAAACTTAAGGTCCTTAGTTAGCTCTGCTTAATAAGATCTGTGCACTGCATACTAACACTGATTATTACAAACAACTAATGTAATTTAGTAATATGGTTTTTAACAAAACATGAAAGAATAGGTAAGTAAGTTTAATTAAAACTAAATCTGGGTTTACAGTGTGCACACACACACACACACATACACACACACACACACACACACACACACACACACACACAAGCTGGCCTGTCTTTTTGTATCAGTGTAATTGGAGTCACTGATAACCTTCATGTGGAGTAACAGAGGTTTTCACACATTATATGATCAATCCCTTTACTTAATGTGTATATATGATGCTGAAGAAGATCCATCCTGCGTGTATGTTTTCCACGTGTGTATAACACTCTCGCTAAAACTTTCAACCATTTGATTAGTTATTCTAATTCTTTGCACTCAAGCTCTGCTATATCTTTAAAAAAAAAAAAAAAAAAAAAAAAGTCTCTTCTGGAGCTGGTAGAACAAACAACTCTACGTGTGCGATTAAAGAGACCCTTTAATAATGGAAGCCACAGCTCCATACAATATTATCTATTATCTAGAGTGCATTGACATATGCTGTTTATACAGCAGGCGAACACTAATGTTCCAGCATTTAGTCAGTGAAGCCTGCCAGTGTTCATCTATCACTTCTGCTCTTTGTTTGCTGTTCATCACAAGTTACGTGATTGCACTGACGCAAGCTCGCACACACAAACTGCCTGTGTCCTATTCTGTGTCTATCAGCCTTGTTGCTATCTGCCACACACACACACACACACACACACACACACACATACACGATTCAGATATGAGGACAGGATGTTCTGGCTCTGCCTTTATTGAATACATGATTTAATGTAGTGTCTCTGAGGCCGCATGTACTGTGAAAGCCACAACCAGACAGAACAAACTTGTTTTTCCTTATCATTACTCCCTTTTTTGAGGTAGTGTGTGTGTGTGTGTGTGTGTGTGTGTGTGTGTGTGTGTGTGTGTGTGTGTGTGTGTGTGTGTGTGTGTGAGAATTGGGTTGGATGCACCTGTTGCATCCAGCAGTACTACTTAATATCTGTATTATAAAAGCAACCAAAAAACCCCAAAGTTCAACAACAGTGACAAAGCTTATTAAAGGTGTATAAAGCATAAGACAGTTAGTAAAAAAAGTGCTTGTAATTTGTGAGATTGACGCAATTTAACTGTTTATGGATGTGAGAAAAGTACCAAACGTCATATTTTTACACTTGTTTTGTTTATATCATGAAAACAAAATAATTTATATTTTGTTTGATACATTATATTTATGTATATGTATCCACTTATGATGATAATTTTTACCCAGTGATAGCCATTCCATTTTACTTTCTACTGTATATAGTAGTTTTTATTGTTCGTGGCGGAGTCCGCCGTTCCTCCAATTGATTAAAATTGCCCTTACATGCATAAGGGATCCACAGAAAACAAAACTCCTCCTTTACTTTTGGTAATTTTTTTTATCTTTTATTGTAGAGAATCTGCATCAAAGTTGCATATTGTTTTCAATTTTTGTGAGGGAGTAATGGAACTTCTCAGCAAGGTGGCAAACTTATTTTACTTTTTCCTACTGCTGTGTGAAAAAACACAAAATCAGGTCGCGGCTACAGTTGTTATTGGCTGACTTCATAATTAAAACAAGTTGGTTTGGTTGCACTGTAAATACATACATCAGTTGCTCTTCTTTTGTATTTGTGAAAAAGCAGCTTCTCAGGGAGTGTTTGCTGTTGTATTAAACCACACTTGCTGTTCCCACGGTAACCATGAATTGCTAAGGTTATTCTAGGTTATAGTACGTGTTATTGCTTTGCAGTTATTTGCATTCTTTTCAGATGACTTCCTACAATTTTTTGCTTATTGACTCTTCAAACAAGACAATCTTTCATTAAAAAGTTACTTGAGTTCCACCAAATGTTTGCGCTCTACACTCCCACTCACACGGACACATACACACATGAGTGGTTCACAGTGAAATTTCATGCAGATGAAAGTTGTGGACACACACACACACACACACACACACACTGACATGCTATCTCCCTACACACAGCAGTTGGAGTAGCAAGACACCCTGCTGATGCACTCTGCTCCTCCATATTCTGTGATCCATGTCGGTGCTGTTCACACACACACACACACACACACACACACACACACCTCTCCAAACACCCAGAGATTGTTTATTCCCCTATCTCTGTACTTTGCATATGCAAATAGCTCCTAAAATAACTTTTTGCTTGGTGAATTAGTCACTAAGTAACCAGAGATAACAGCTAAATTTCCGTACACAATTCGAAAATCTTTCCCTCTATATGTTCAGACAACTCCCTTTTGAGAGGAAGTTTTACAATTTCTCAACATGTTTACAATTTCTCAACATGTTTGGCATTACATTTCCATATGGCAGATTACTACATGAAATAATCCCTTTGTTAAGAATTAATCTTTACTAAAGATTATTTTATTGCATTGGTGGCATGTTATGACTGATATGAAGGATAGGGAAAGAAACCTGAATTTAATTTATACATTAGTTTTTAGTAGAGCCTTAGTACACTACTATGGTTCTACTATAGTAGAAAGGAAAGAATATAGATTAATTGTACTGGTTCTGGTTTTTATTTTACAAATGTGTTTCATGGCGTGTTTGTGTGTGTTCTGTGTGATCCATTATGGACGTGAACGTGACAATATAATCGCTGAAATTATGTGTGTGGGAGGCCATTGCGGGGAAAAAACACTAAACAGAGTGAAAAACACAAGCAAACACACAGAAATAGATATAAATCATCTTTGGTACTGTCATGCTCGCAATATCACATTTGTTCAGCTGTCTGTTAAAGTTTGGAATCTAAAATTGTGTTTCACAATGCGTTTAATTGCTTGCTGCAGTTTTATTTCAATCCTATGTCAATCAGGAGCAAGACTAATAGAAAGAAGGGCTTAAAGAGTTATCAAATTAATTAATTTGATACAGTGTGCAAATTAGGAAAAGCTGAAGAGATATGTGGGTAGTGTTTGTCAATTAGACGCAGTGTAACATTATTTTAAGAGTCATGCTATGAGCCGTACAGGAATAACGCCCTGATAGAGTCTAAAATGATGATAATCTAAATAGAGTAACCATGAGAAAAGTCTTCTTGATTGAATTTTCCCCAAGCGTCATTGTCAAACCACCCACCTCATGCCAAAGCCGATGAAGAGGTGGGGCGCCCAAAACTTTAAAAAAGGGATTTTTCAGAAGCCAACAGGAAGCTGGATACATGCAAAAACTGTAGTGTTTATTAACAACAAAAAAAACATACTCCAACAAAGGGCACAAACTGAATCCAAAGAATTACAAAAACTAATTTAAACTGAGGCAAAATAACATCAAACTAACAAAATGGCAACCTCACAGCAAGCCGCCAAGTCCTTTCTAGCTTCCCCTTCTTCTGAAGGCACTTTTTTAACCTCTCAGCCTTACCTTATTGGTACCTACCACCTCCACAGGTGATTATAGCGTGAGCTAACCTGAGAAAGCAACATTAACACGTTTCCGAAAATACCATTACAATTAAATAGATCAGTTACTGCTGACATTACTAGTTATACATGTATGTGCACCCACAACAACATGCACCCCAAATCTGCATACACTCTCCTTAATTGAGCTGGTAAGCCGCTGATCTACCCCCCACATCACAAGCAGAACCATAGCAAAATACTATGAACCCATAAACCCACTAAACAGGCCTATGTCAAATGATAATGTAGCAAATAAAATAAAACATTACACTGAAATTAGGGATTAGGCAGACACAAACCATTGTTAATTTTGGGAACAGAGGCTAGTGAAAAGGGAGAAAGGAAGCCTTTTCACATTCTTTCTCATTTTTAGCTTTTGCATTAATGGTTACGTCCACTTTTATACAGAGCATATACAAACTTACTGTATGTTTAGTAAATGGACGTGCCAAGCATATATAGAACATTCTAGTAAAACAGTAGTTTGAAATTGTCATAGTCATGTAAAACAGATGACATGAGCTTAAGCAAACTTGTGATTTTCTTAGGTGACCTATTTGCATATCAGGTTGTTATCTATGTGAGTCTATTGACTTTCCTGACACTATGACAGATTACACAGAAAACAATAACAGGTTATTGCTATATAATACCAGTAAGCAGAGGCATGAACTGGAAGTGAGTTAGCTGCTCTCTGTCGGTACCTGAATATGTATACATGTACATTAATAACATACTGTGTCAGCTCTGTTTGCTATTGTTGCAGAGACACCAATATCATGTCAATATTTTGCCAGGATTATACTGGGCTCAACTAGTAAGCAGTCTGTAAGCAGTATAATACCACCGAACTATAGAAACTTTCACCCCAACACTTTACATCTCCAGCCCCTTTAAGAAATATTTGTGTATGAGCCTTGATTACAGCCAATTTCACAAATCGCACCGACTTTTTACACGCCAGAGTTTTAACTCTGACAGTAATTGGCTGAGATTTGCTCTAAAACTATCTGGTAAACAAGGCCTCCTCTTCTGAGGATCAGAAGGTTGGCACTCGAACGCCGTGCATGCACGTACACAAATATGCAGCAAACATGCATTTTAGATTTATTTTCATTAGGATCAGCATTTGCTCCCATCAAAGTGAAAATTCATCCTACTCCAGTTCACGTTTATAGGAGGACAGGTTTTCTCCTGTGTAAAGTTCTAATTTACATACAGGTACATCCAGATTTATACACACACTCCTCATTATTTTCAATGTGCCATTTCTGTTGCCGTCTAATTATAAAATACATTGCCCTTTAATGTCCATTGCCTGCAGAGGTTTGCAGAAGCCTGCAGACTGAGGTGTGTGTGTGTGTGGGGGGGGGGTCAGCTTCTGAGCAGCCAGGGAATGGGTCTGGACCACTGAGTCTTTAACCAGGGATGTAAATCATTGTTTAAGTCTGGGTCATTTACACTAAACCACTCATCATCCACTTCTACAGAGATAATGGCAAGAAAGAATACAAATGGCTGGAAAACGCCAGGAGTAGTACTATTAAGAAAACTGGAGAAGGAAAGGATGGTTTTATGTTTTGGAATGTTACCTGCACTTGTGTGGTTGGATGACTGCACAATTTTACATTTAAGACTGTTATAGCAGATGCTTCTAGACCTCTCATATGCTGGACACAACAGGACTGACAAACATGTTTGTCAGTCCTGTTGTGTCCCAAAGCCTTATATATTTTCTATTTGACACTGAAGTTAAGGAATCTTCCTGGCATGGGTCGCTGTTTCTGTCCAGGTTTTCTCTATTTTGATACACCAACTATCAAACAAAATAATTTTCTAGTCAGGTACCCTTTACACCCTCGGGTAGTCTGATACCATGTATATTCTCCCTACTGCCTCTAATTTCAAGGTTGTCAATATGCTCAGCTATGCTTTGCATCTCCTTCTCTAGCAGTTCTTTTATCAGCCTCACTGTCGTTTGTTTTTCAGCTTTTTCCATGACCCTAAAGTGGCTGGGACAACAGGCTCAGAATTTCATTGATGACTTGCAATATATTCTCCAAACAAAGGACAAAGAACAGGATGTGGTGCACCGGTCTCTCTAGCAGCTGCTAGCGCCTCTGCATTTGCTGGAAGACCAGTTGAACTCTTTGTTTTGGTATCCTTTGACGCCATGGTGTCAGAACAACTCAAAATGTTCTCAGAAATGTTCATGTTACTACATCAGGCACAAAAGCAATTGATATATTTATTTGCATGTGTAAAATGGCTGAAACTTTCAGAGCTCTGCAAAGTGACCTGCCAGCTAGGCCACCATTTTGAAAACCAAGCAAATACTTTTTGCTTAGAAACAACTGCTTGTTCGAAGCTATGACCTTCTCGTAGCTAGAGGGTGGTCTCGCTATACTGCAAAGCTACTGTTTTACCCTTTAACCGTGTGATTGTGAACACACCCTTGGGCTTTTGATGTGCGTCAACTAGCAGTGTTTAATAACTGGCACCATGCACACGCATGTTTCTCATCTGCATTTATATTCACTTGCAACACACCTGCATTCACTCTTTCTATTTCAAAGTCTCTGCATGAGCTCTTCTAAAAGCTTTCCTGTCTGCTGTGGAAAAGAGAATAAAGCTGGTGGAAAATGGGGGATGCATGTGAACAGAGACCACATTAGCACATTTTTTGTTGGATTGAGAGAAGCAAAAGTAGACCAACGGAGAGATCACACGGCTAATGGAAGTTCTGCTGGGGCCGCCGGAAACAGTCACTGACCCATCTGCTTATAATATGGCTTTCATCTAGATCGTCCCATTCAGAAGCATTGACACACATGCTGAAAGCACTTCACACAAACATTCTCACACACACACACACACACACACACACACACACACACACACACACACACTTGTCTTCATGTGCAGATGTTTAATACACATTCAAAATAGTGTTTTTGCCCCCTCATTCACGTACTTGCTCTTATAATTATTCAAACACAAACACCTTCTCCTTCAGAATTCAAACGATCTGTTGGAGCTTGAATTCCCGAGCCTGCAATAACATATCCACCAAGAATTAGGTATCACTGTCACTATGGCAACATGTTCCCATGCACTAAACAAAACAAATCTGCATTTGAGAGTTGCCATGTTGTTCCCACTCATGCCAGATAAAAAGGAATCTGCCCAAAAGCTTTGTTTGTGTTGTGTGGAGATGATTCTCTAAAATCTACTCCACCACTCCAACTAATCTGACCGGTGTAATCTCTGTTTTCAGGAAAACAGAAAGATGTCTAGTGACTTTTGCACAGGTTTTATGCCTGAGTCTGTCCTTGTGTGTTGTGTGTGTGTGTGTGTGTGTGTGTGTGTGTGTGTGTGTGTGTGTGTGTGTGTGTGTGTGTGACTTCATATAATCCTGTCTAATTTCCATAATGCAGAGATGGGTGGAGCAGACATGGTAATCCAGTCGTGGACTCCATGGATTATGCTGGGATTGTCTGGGCAGCACAGTGGGGGGGGGATTGAAACTGTGTTCTCACACATGTAGCCTTGGAAAGAGCTTGGGTCATTATTGATTTGAACTGTGATTGGTCAGTTTTGGTAAACTCCCCTCAGATGTTTGTGTGTTACACAATGGGGGTAGTTTGGGGTTAATATTCTGTGGATGCCCCTGAGATTCAAGACTACACTCCGGTCTGAAAAAACTAATATCTCTAAAACTATGCCAACTGCTAGTTTATTCAGGTATATACAAACTATTTTTGCACACCCACACACATATAGTACAATCCCTTAAAGTTTTTAGAACAAGTGTGCAGCCATTATAAACAAACAAAATCGAAAATCAGATTCTAACCTGGATTATCTATATCTGTTAAAGAGTGTGTACACACATCTACCCTCTGATGGATCTTTCTGGCAGGGTTAAACTGTTATGAATCTTTTATCTTTGATTTAATAATTTGGTCCCACAACTTTAATCTAAAAAATGTAGGTTTAAGTCAGTGGTAGCGCTTAGCAAACACCTACTGATAGCGCTAAGCAAAAACTTTTACCTTACTGACAACCTCACTGAAAGTGCAAACTTAAAGCACTAAGGTGAAGTGGACTAGCTAACTGTTACAAATCTTTGTAAATCTTTGCAGAAATATGTCCTGGTTACCATTGGGCAGCCTGGTGGCCCAATGGTTAGCACTGTGGCCTCACAGCAAGAAGGTTCTGAGTTTGAATCCAGGGTGTTCCAGGCTCATTACTTTAGTTTCAAATATTTTCAATGGAGTTACAATTATTATTTTTCACGTCATCAATAACGAATTCAATCTAATTGGATGGGAATATACATTGTTATAATGCGCTGCAAATATGTGCCAACCAAAACACCACGAACTGCTGGCTTTCAAGAATTCATCATCGAATTTAAAAAAACACATAGAGGTAAATGCATCTTTTTGTTGTCATCAAAAGCTATTTGTTGTTTGTTTCAGTAACTTTATTAAGTTTATGTTAATGGTCAGTTACATTTATTCTCCTAATAGCAATGACGATGCCTTGGTTCGCTAGCATTTAGTTAAGTAACCCAAGTAACGTTAAGGTTAGCGAGCGTTCAGTTTATTTGAAAATAATCTAATACTAGCTGATACAATATCTGCATGTATAGCTTTATATTAAAAACAAATTCAGTAACTTGATTTAGTGTAACAGTGCTATAGTAACGTTAACGTTACTCAAGACCGTTCTTGTTTTCGAGACCACTTAAGTTAACGATAACGTTACTTGGTCTTGTCTCAAATCGACTTTATTTTGGGCTAATGTTAACGTTAATGTCTCAAACCTCTCAGACGTAAGTTAGAGGACTCATGTTTGAATTCTCACAGAATCACAATTTAATTCATATCTAGCCATACAGCCAACAATGTCCCTGGTGA
The DNA here is from genome assembly GCF_004354835.1 of Perca flavescens. Lineage (NCBI taxonomy): Eukaryota > Metazoa > Chordata > Actinopteri > Perciformes > Percidae > Perca > Perca flavescens. Next base: position 10,170,503 of record NC_041353.1, on the reverse strand, counting down.
TTGAACACCAGCATTATGAGTTTTTATAGCAACTTGCCAGCACTTGTTGTCTCCCTCTTCAACAGCTGTGGTGACTTTACAGTTCAGGCTAGTTGGAGCCTCAGGCTACAGTAGCTGTCATTTTCAAGACAGCTAATTAAGATGGATGACAACTGTTGGACTGTGTCCTTGTGGGAGGGCAGGACCACAAAACACTGCCAACTTGATGAAAGAAGTAAATAACAAAATGTAACTTTCAAACCGGTATTTTCTTAAGAACCAAACAATAGTTAATCCTTAAAGAGGGTAAGTCTAAATTAAATTGTAATTGCCCATGTGCTGAAAATCCCACATTTCTTTTAATCTACTTCATTTATTATAAGCAGGAAAGGAATTGAAGGATTTTCAGCTGAAGCCCTGCAGGCCTGAGGTTTCATTAGTCCGCAATCATACATTGACTAGTGGGGTAAATTTTGCTGTACTTCAATGTTAAAATTACTTGCCACAGGCAATCTGCCTAATACAACTGCCATCCCTGTGTGTGAAAGGGAGTGCTTTAGTTTATTAATCTTATTGCATTTCAGGGCATGTCTGCCATGCAGAGAACGACATGCATAACGAACGACAGAGATGACAATGCATAATATCGCCAGAACTTTCTGTGATCAGTGAACAGTGATCACGTTATCAGTAAAGCACTCGATTACAGTACAATAATCCTAACATTTTGATATTATTTCTTAGATAACATAACATGAATCTAATGTTTAAAGCTATTGTGAGTAGTTTCTGCCTCCCCCATGAGGTATTCTATGTAATTACAACACCACATCCACATGACCAACTCGTTCTCCCAACTCGTAAAATACTGACGCTTGGTCAGTGTCTCTCAGCGACAGATACCAACGCAAAAATTAGCCCTCAACATGTGTACGGGACGCACCGGCCAGAGCAGCAGCTCAGCCGCAGCGCTGTAAGATGACGTAGTATTAGCGACAACGGTAGTGAGTAGCATGAAAGACCTAAAATCCCCGTAAGGCGGTTGGTTGAAAGGATGGGTCGAAACAACACAGGACTTTTACCCAAGAGAGGGGTTTGTGTCCCATTCTTGTCCCGCGTGTCACTGAAACGTGCATTTTGTAATCCCACCCACGAGCCTTTCCTAAACCTAACTGTCCCATTCTCGTGCCGCATGTCAGTTAAACGTACGTCCCAACACAGAGCATCAAAAAGTGACGCCAATAGTCCCGACCCAGAGCGTCAGAAAGTGACACCAAGAGTCCCAACAAAGCGCGTCTAAATATGATGTTAAACAAGACTTTTTACATCAATAACAAACGCCAAAGGCACCTGACCAAGCGTCGCTTTTTAAACGTGATGAGAGTAAGAATGTGTTGGCATGACACAAGCCTTCCGTGATCATGCACCATCCCCACCCCTCCTCTACGCGGTTACTTGTAGCCGTGGAGGACACGGAGGATTCAAAAAACATGATGTTCTCTTCAGAAGAGGTAATTAGCTTCACTCAAGCTTTTACGCGTGAGTCGCCGGACGACACCGTTTTCTAAACATAGCCATACTGAGAAATACAGAGAGACTTTTGTGGAGCTGATAGTCTTAAAGCAACACCAAAGCACTTTTCGTCTTCGGTCCCCCTACAGGTTGGAAGCGGAATTGTTCATTACTGTTCTCATTCGAACTACAGATTCGCTACCCGATCTGGCAAACTTGCATAGTGCGGTTTTAGCCGATAGAGGGGCGCAAAGCGAATGCAGAAGTGCTGTTCACCCTGTTATGAGTTAATGAACCACTGAAACGATTTTGGAAACATTATTTTAAAGGTACAAAAGAATCTTTGGTGTTGCTCTAATTAGCTTTGTATCAACTCATTTGGCAATGGCTTGAATGTAACGGACATTCATTGTTATAAAAAAAAGTTGAATCTGTTTATTTTCAAAAATGTAAGGGGACATCTTCGAATTTTGTGTCTTGCCTAAACAGCAGCCCACATCCAAAGATGTTCAATTTACAATAACATTAAATTCTCACATTAGCAGATGGAAACAGTACAAGTTTGGCATTTTTGACAGACAACTGACTTAACGATGGATCAGTTATCAAAATTGTTGTCAATCAACTAATCGGTTAATCTGCTAACCTCTTTAGCACCAATATTTACAAAATAAAATTGTGAAAATGTTGTTGCTACTCATTTGAGCAGCAAATGTAGGTGTCTTGCATAATCTGTGTGGCATATAGTTATGTACTACTGTGTGTACTATGGGCTGTGTGAACTGTATCATCATGCTGTTGTGCTGCTGGTGGTTATCATGTACAGTACAATGACTCAGAATCGCCCAGCACTTTGCTGCCAGGTCAGCATATCGTCCTGTCTGTATATTTTACATAGTGACAAATGATGGCGCATTCCGACCCTGTTCATGTTTATGTGTGTGGGTTGGGTTTTCGTGTTTGTGTTAATCTGCAGTTAGGCGATTGCAGTTTTTTTTAAGTAAGCAGACTTCCTTCTTTGTTACCACATCACATAGGCCACCTCGCTCCTTCTTCATGCCTTTGTCTCTTTGCAGGTCTACTTGTTTTTCGAGAGAAACTGCAATTGAGATTTCGTAGGAAGTGTGACCTCCAGGGGAGAGAAGAGCTGTGTGTCATGTTGAATGTTCTAACAAAGATCTGCACGCCGCTTTGACTGGTAAAAACCACACACACACACTAAATCATGCTATATACTGCACCCCCACAGAGGATGCATAAAGGTGACATACTGAAAGTTTTGTCTGAACACACACTCTTATTTATCACTAACAAAAGTCCCCATACCATTTTTTTTCGCATCTGCAGACCTAACATCTAGCATCCGCATGCGTCACAGCTACTGTAAAACAAACACTTATTATCCCCAAGAGATGTGACTCAAATCCTCCAGTAAGCCCACTCAAAGCCCTGGAAACGCAGGTCTTGCTGTGGCATGTCTCAGCCTGCCAAACATAGCTGACGACAAGAAATGTGTCCATGTGGGTCGTATCTGTTAAAACACGGGGTTATGTCTGTTTTTGGAACATCTTTTCATGTCTTCCATCTCTGATTGGTCTTTTTTGTGATTATTGTCAAAACTGATTTTAGAAAACTTCCTTACAAATGAAAAAGTTGTATGCAATTTGAAAGGAAAGATTGCCAACAATTACCACGTAGATTTGTTCCCTTTCAGATTTGTTCCATAGTATTTAAAAAGGTCAAAGCTAATAGGGCAGAATGCGGAAATTTTCCAAAGACGGGATTTGAGAAACATTAAAAGCTTTATGTGCAAATCTGTCTGGAAAGAGGTAAAGCTTTTTAAAAAGTGCTTCTCCCTTCTAAGTATGATTATCTCTATGCTCTCAGTCTGCTTTCTCAATCTTATCACTGCCTGTTGGAAACATGAGCTGAAATCTCTCTCCTCGACTCCTTGCATGTTTTTTCACAGCAAACTTTTCTCACAATCCTCTCTCTCTCTCTCTCTCTCTCTCTCTGTTGTGTTAGTCTCCCCTATTCACTTCCTCATAGCATGGCCTGTGCAATTGGTCAGAGGAGGTGGAAAGTTGACCAATGGGAAGGCAGTTGCCAGGCAGCCTGTGCCTTGTTCAGAGGCGGCTGGAGATTCACACAGCTGTTCCATTGAAAAGCAGCAGGATATAATAACAAGGGCCCCTCCCCATGCGCAGACACACACACACAAAGACACACAATGTAGGCTGATTTGGATTTTATAGTTAAAAAAAATCTGCACTAGTTATTTTTGTTGCCATTTGTTTGTTTAAACACCAGAAGAAATTACATGTACAACTTTATGTTTTCTCATAATTTGTATTCATGGTGTGTTCTTTGTCTTTTCATATTTCATGAGTTTATGGTAGAGAATTAGGTGAGAGGACAAAAAGTATCATTGGGACTTTTTTCACAACTTTTTTCTGCTTTTCTCACTTCTCATTTTTCTATGCAGGGATAGAGGGGGAAAGCCATAAAGATAAGTTTCCCTTAATACAGTTTGTTAAATGCAAAATTAAGTTGTTTTTTAAAGGCTGCCTAAGTCTGGATGTAAATTCATATAGAGTAAATATTATCAAAAAGATGTATGGTTAAAGGTTTTTAAAGGAAATTTTGTTTGTGAACTTTTAAACATTACCTTGGAAACCAAGCAGTAAACACTGATATTACTTTTTTTGCAGAAAAACGCCTGAAAATGAAGATAAGATAAAATGCTCCATAGAGCTAAGGGGAACTGTAGACCTGGATGATAATTCTCTGTGAATTGATCATGAGTTGACACATTTCACATTGCAAATTGTCCTTTGGTCCGCTACTTATATGAAACTATTAATTAAAGCACATTTAATTCCTTTCATAACAACATATTAGTAAAGTGTGTGATAGAACATTTGGTTTATTTGTCACGCTGTACTGAAAGAGGAAATTACAAGTAAGAGAAAGAAAACATCTCTAGCTCTGACCTTGTTCGTCAGTCCACATCCTTTGTTTTGCAGTGTGACAGATTGCTTAATAGCACTGGAGAATTGTTAACCAGGCCAAATGACCCACATCAACCACCCAAACATTGTTTGTCCATCTGCCCCGGTGTCCTGCTGAAACAATACAACCTCCTATACATCCTGGACATTTTTCCACCCACATTTTTCACACTTGTTGCTAGATTGCAAGTGTGAGTTTAACAGCGCAGACCAGTTGATCTACTGGGATATACTGGGCTGACACATGCGCCATTGTAGCATATGGTGAGCCTTTCTTGGCTGATAGCATCAATAGTCGGCTAAGCACACACACACACACACACACACACACACACACACACACACACACACACACACACACACACACAGAGCAATGTCATCATCATGCTCTAAATGGAGATTTCAGCAACATATGAGTCACTCTGGAGAAACAATGGAGAAATTGAAAGGACAAAAGGAGCAGCTACAGCGCTTCACTTCTGCTCCTGCTTCAGAGCAATATGTGGCAGCCAAATGTCAAAGCTTCCTATAATTGTTGCTTTTACAAAAAGAACCCCAATAGGTTAGTTCTCTTCTTCATGAGAAACGTCAATTGTAAGGATCCTTGCAAAGGCTTTTACATCTGAGAGAAGTCTTCTTGGACCAACAGGCAGGAGATAAAACAACTAAGAGAACATATATTCTTTCATTCTTGAATTAGGTTTCTAATGAAATAAAATTCTGCCACATTTCCCCAATTTATTGACTACTTTTGCAGTGTCCCTGTCTAGCCAGACTTTCCTCACCTGACCGTGATTTGATCAGCCTGTCCTGATCGTGGATCAGCTGTGACCTACACATTAGATAAGCTTCATCAACACCAAAGATACAACTTGCATGCCAGTTTGAGCATTTGATTTCAAGGCACTGTTTACTCCAGTGATGTTAGACTCAACTTCAAATTATTCTTTTTCTAAGACTCCTAGAGAGGCTTCACGACTGGGAGTGAATCCAAAATCCTGCTTTTTTATATCATAGGTGCATGCACAGTTTTGAATCCGAGCTAGATTTACCTCCAAGTAGTCTATATCCTTGACATTCCACTTCCGGGATTGCTCCATTCCACCGGATTTCACTCATTTAGGCCGGATAGCCGTTGCCTTGGGCTTCCTTTGTGTTGGCATTTTAAACTCCGGTCGATTTATGAGGACTATGGTTAACCATTTCTCAGATCTCTGCAAGGTAAGTCGAGACAGCTAGATACACTCTTTGTTTTTCGGTTGCACGACTAAAACAACTTTTGAACGTACACATGGTCCAACAAAACAAGTTCCTTCCTGAGGCTATTTCGCAGATGCGCCGTTGCGCCGTACAGAGCTTAGCGAAGCCCAAGATGATTGTGATTGGTGTAAAGAAATGCCAATAAACCAGAATACGTTTTTCTCCCATCCCGGAATGCTTTGTGGACTCGCCACTGCGAGACTAACCTCAGAGGCTCAATGGATGTACATTGCTGGGATATGTCCCTTCCCTCTCGCTGTCTCTGCTATCTGGTCTTAGCGCCTAGGACGGTTGTGATTGGTTTAAAGAAATTCAAACAAGCCAGAGCGTTTTTCCCCCTATCCCAGAATAGATAGGCGGCGTAGCCAGGCCATACTCCATTGCTGACACAGCGCTGTGGAGATAGGCCTAGCAATGCGAGACTAACTTCATAGAGCCGCTGGGTGTTGAACCAATAGAGTTGTTTATGAGTCGCTTGCTAGTGGCGGGTGAACGACATGAACCGGGTTACTTAAAAGAAGCGTCTTCTAATCACCAGCTCACCCAGACTTCAAATATGAGTGTAAAAAGAGCCTGAAAGTTTAACTGTGGGGTTTTTTTTGTTGCTTGAAATTCAAAATTTCTCATCCTTCTCCCTTTTTTTTTCCAAAGCTTCTCACAGTGTTAAATTTACTGGCACACAAGAACTCCGTACTAAAACAAAAACACTTGGTAGAGCTATTCCAGGCAGGGTTACGTCAACACAATGTTGTGGGGCCTCTGGTTATGATGACTCCCACCCTCTCTGAAGAAAATATTTGGGTTGACTTAGAAAGAAAAGTCTGCAAGTATTCCATACACAAGAGAAATTAACTGACTTATATTCCTCTTTTCTTTTCACTTAAGCTCATCTTGACGTTAGGGCACTCAAGTTTGGTCAAGAGAGCACAGTCTGGCATTTTCTAAAGAACAGAACATTTTGGATGTTCATTAACATTCAATCAATCGGCCAAAAATATTAACTGTCTTGAACAGTACAAAGTCTCCGGTCTGCTGCCAAATACCTCTGAAGTGTAACAGTCAATGTTTGTTAATGTGTACTTTATCCTCACATGCCTGAAAGCAGAACTTTTTATACGTTAAGTGACAACTATTAGAGAAATTAGAGAACCAAAGACGGCCAGTAGGAATATGCTCCTATAGCAGAAGGATGAAAGTCCACTTCCATTGTGTGCTGTTTGTCCAGTGAGTCACGCACTGCACACAAATGTGCGTCTGACGCTCTTAGCCAACAAATTGATCACAGTCTGTGACCTTTGCCCTTGTTAACCCCCCGCCGCCACCACCACCACCCCTGCCGCCGCCGCTATACTGGCTCCGAGCAGATGGAATAGTGTGGGGGAGGGTTTATTTTTACACAGTCGTGTTGTCACTCAAGCCTTCTCTTTCTATCGCCTGTATTTCCCACTACCTAATTTTACTCCTTTTCTCCTGGATGTAAGCTCCTGGATGTTGCATATTATTGATGTATGTTGTGTTTAACATAGCCTAAATTAGATTTTGTGTTCTTAAAAACAAAAAAAACAAAAAATAAAACAGGGCAAGCAGTGTTAATGTTGTCATCAATTTTCTGTGCAATTACCATAACCAACATTGATACACACCAGAAGCTCTATAGTGCCCTGAACACATAACTAAAGTCACACACCCATATTTTACAATTACTCATTCTAACAAGCCAGTAGACACACAAACATATACCCATTCAGATCATAACCTCATGCAAATTCCACACTTACCTGCCCTGACCTCGGTTTTTTGGTGACAAACTCATGACACATACCTCACTTTTTTGTCTTCAACACTGAGGTTACTATTTGTCCAGTGAGGCCAGGGAACAGTCTGCAAAAACAGAACTAAAATTAACTTTAAAGGCAAAAATGATCATAACACAAATCCTAGCTTATCTGTAAATGCAACTAGAGATCCCACACTGATTCAAATCTGTGACCTAGTTGGAAAAAATTATGATTATTTGATCGTTTAAAGTGATTTTGGGGCTTTGCCAGAGAGTTAAAAAAAAAAAAAAAAAAAAAAAAAAAACCTAAGGGCAACTGGTGGGGCTGCTGGGGCTGGGCAGCTGTCAGGTCATTTGGATGCACTGGGGAACAATTATTCAACTGTAGAAGGGATTCAGCTAGAAGGCAAAAGTCCAGACAGATTTTATTTCATGAGCTTTGTCTGTAAAATGAATTTTTGAAGCTGTAGATGAGGTATCAAAGCCTGAGAGACAGATAAAGTGTTTTACTGAAAGTAATTGATGGGAGGGTAAAAAAAGCAATGTTCTCTAACAAATTTCAGGAGATGTGTGTCATTATTTGTGGTAGAAAAGGGGAGAAAATCACCAATATATATCCCTCAGAATGAACACACAGTGGGTCTGCATACACTGACAAACACTGTGGTATTATTACACTAAAATAGGTGCCGGTCTAATGAGAAACCTCCCCACCTCTCTGTTTCTCCCATTATTGCTGCTTTTCACACCACCTCTCCTATTCATTACGTCACCTTTGACAGGAAATGAGATGCCACAGCTCAAGGTGTTAAGAGACATTTTCTTGTGGGCTTTTATTTCAATCAGTATCCTTTTTCCTGCCATTCAGTATTCATATGTATGTGAGTTTTCTTTTATTGTCCAGAAGAACAGAATCGATTTGGGCACACAGACAAAGAAAATCTTAAAACCATTTGCCTTATTTTCCCATGCAATGTTATGCAATATGAGGCTCTCTCAAGGCAACTCATGCAGTTATGTGTGGGTATATGCTGCCTCTCTGTGGTCTTTAAAATGTATTGCAGTTCTATTTCTTTATTGTTTTGTACACTAGATGTCAGCATTTAGGGTATGCATGTTGATGTGTGTGGAAGGACAGCTCTGTTTCAAGAAGCAGCTGTTTTAGCATCAGTCTCTGATCCAAATTTAACATGCTTCTTGGATCAAAGTCCTGTTCTCATAAATAATTGAACACATATCCAACTCAGAACAACATCATTTTACAACACAAAGTCCCCTTCTACCGTTACATATTCCAAAACTCTGGGGATTGAAATGTGTTTATGCGAGTTAACTCTGTTTGTGTTGGTTGTGTTTATCTATGTTTGTGATACAGATATGCATCCCCATGCAAAATGACAGAATTAGAGTTAGAGACAGTCCAAAATGAATGCTTGGCCCTGTGTATGAGCTGACATGATGCACGATGTGATGAAACATAAAGGAACACAGACAAGAACTTGATATTCTGAGAAGAGAAGAAGCAAATCTAAGTAACTGAAAAGAAAAACAAAAAACTGATAAAAATCTGATGAATGAAGATGGTTTCAGCTTCTCAAATATGAGGATTTGCTGCTTTTCTTTATATAATTGTAAATTGAACATCTTGGGGGATTTACACTGTTCGCCAGACAAAATGAGACATTTTCAGATGTCACCTGTAGCATGATGGGTCTTTTTCAGTATTTTCTGACATCCATCTTTAAAAGTCACTGAAGTCCTTATACTAAGTCAAATCTGTGACCGAGTTGGAAAAATCATCATTCTTTGAGATTTTGAGATTTACCTTTTTCCCACACTGTAAGAAAAAAATCTGTATAAAAAAGGATAATGTCCTGTCAGAAAATGACCAGTACCTTTTCTGTTAGGTTTAGAGACATTTCTGTTAATCCAAAACCGGAAAATTCTGTAGATTTACAGTATATCCTCTGTTCCTTAACGGACATTTCTGTTAATCCCAAAAAATGTAATACGGAAAAACACCTGTGAAAAATCATTACAGAAAATTCCTTCATATTAACACAGTATATTAGCCCGTATTTCTACAAACCTTTCTAACAGTGCACTAGACCAGTCATAATAGACTAACTGTATTTTTTCCATTTCTTACATAAACCCAATAAAGCTCATTCAAGTAGTTGGGATAAAAAAACAAATCAAAATCTCATTACACTTTTAGGAATAGAAAATAACAAAATACAACCAAACCTTAACTACAAGAACCAGTCCCCAGACTTCCTGACATACAGCAGAATATTAGCATATGGGTCAAAGGCCAAGCAGCTTCCAGGAGCTACTTGTCACCCCCATACAACCACTGGGATGTTAATGTCTCCCCAGAGCGGAGCAAACAGTAGCCACTGTAAAAACCAGCCGTCACCTCTGACCCCTCTTCCCTTAAAATTGCCCTTCTTTCCCGCTATTGATCCTTCAGATTCCTCTGACGTTGAGGGTAAGTGTGAGAATCCTCTTCCAGATAAAGGCATTTGAGGAGTCATTACCTGTGTGTGTGAAAACTCTCCATAAAGGAAAGGGCCACTATCATTAAGGTCATATGTGTGCGGTTTAAAGGTTGCAACCATTTCTTCTAGATTCTCTCAATCCGTACAGAGATGTCAATGTAGAGTCAACTGGATAAATGCAGGAACTCAGCTTTGACACATAAGGAGGCTGCATACACACCAGGTAAGCAACACTCATAAATCAAGCTTAACAATGTATTATGTGAAATGTGTCATATGTTTTAGTTTGGGCTGTATTTTAATGTCTTTTAACCCTTATTTTTTGTTGGATATTTGATTTACTTCCCACACACCCCATTACTGTATATTTAATATTTACTGTAATTGCAAAAGCTATCTTTTTTTTCTTTTCCAATATGTAGGTAAGTATTGAAGTGGTAACCCTCCCTTTAACTAAAATTGAGCTTGCACATTTGAGGAAGTTGACAAAATACAGAGCTATAAAGCACTGTCATTACATCAAATAATGATAGGCTATATTTCATCTTACAGTATGTTATTTAGGCTTTGTCCAACAAAGTCCAACAACAGAACTCCAAATAGATTTGATGAATTGTATTGTATTTATTTATTTACAGCAGTGGTCTTTGAGACTCCGAACAGAAGTAATGTACATTTTCTGTAGTGGAATTCGGAAACATGTCATCAATTTACAATGTTTACAAGCGATTTTTTTTTCATGAAGTATCATGCTGATAAAAGTATGTTTTTTTCAAGCTGATAGCGGGACCAGGATCTCCAGGACCCCAAACAGAACATCAGGGTTAAAAACCAATGAAAGACAATACAAATATTTAATGGATTTATTCTCATCTCAACTCCCCCCATGCCTTTCAACAGATACAATGGAAGTGCTCACACTGCTGCTTATGTTCCTCACAGTTTCTGGATACTCTCATGTTTTGCAACCCGGTAAGTATAACATTAGGCCAACATACCATTTCAAGCATCAAAATAAATCTATTTTAGTAACAGTTTTGAAGTGAAAAATGTAGTAATCTCTTACTTATAATCACAGTCCTAAAAACAGGTCATGTCGTAAACACTTCCATGCTAATTATGTCATGAGCCTTTCAAAGGGAATGCTAACTGTTGCAATGCTAACATGTTACTCGTTTGCAACTTGATTTTGGTTTAAGCATTAAGAATAACAAATGTTTTATTTTGCATAATTCTGTGACTGAATTCTTGTTTTGAACTGTAGGACTGACAGTCACCCAGATAGCTGGGCTGGACAGAGACCACCAGTCTGACATGAGGAGTGAGCAGCTGAGAGATGTTTCCATATCAGTGGAGGAGAAAGAAAACGCTTCAGAATCCACTGAGGGAAAGAAAACAGAGGAGGAACAGAGGAGGGAAGGATTGACTCAAACAAAAACAGAGGAATTCTCTGTTGCTGACATAGTGACCGATTTAGATACAAATAGAGAAGTGGGGAGGAGAGAACATGGACTCAATCTTGTCACAGAATCAGAGAAAACCGAGTCAAATGAGGAGACAGTAAAAGCAATCCTGAAAGGTAACACAAAAACATGGGAGGCGATAAAAACAGATGACGAGACAGATGAGCAGTTTAAGAGCAAGCAAGAAATAGTGGAAGAGGAAAAAGAGAGCAAGCTGGTTGCAGGGATTAGTCTTCATAAAGGGACTAGAGGGGAAAACATGTTAACTGTAAATCAAGAAAATGTGGAAGAGAAAAGAGGAAATGAGGAAAGAGCGAAAATAGCAGAAGAGGGTGAGATGATAAAAAATGCAAACCACAGCGAATTAGTAAGAGAAAAGGAAGATCACAAGGTTGTTAGTGATCTCACACCTCCTTTAACCAAATTCTCTACTATCACTCAGTCTCAAAGTCCTCCTGGGTTTCCTCATCCTGTTCATCATCACAATGTCCCTCCATCACCCACACAGGTCTCTGATCACCCTCCCACCCCTCACGACAAAGTCAGTCCTCACTTCTCTCCGTCTGTCACTCTTCCCAATCCCACAACAATCAATCCCATCTCAGTCTCAACAGGGCTTCCTGGCGAGGGGAGGTCCGTCTTGCTGCTTGAAGATCTCTTCACTGAGGTGTTGCAGAGTCCTGGACGTCTTCTCAAGCATAGTGAACTGGAAGTAAAGGGTAGCCCACATTTAGAGGATGTAATGGTCAGAAATGTATTATTTAAACCTGCAAGGAAGGAGCTACAAACCAGCATTGTTCAACCAAAATATACAACTGAATTTATACCCAAGGTGCAAGCAGCAACACCAAAACCCAAAGAAGCAAAGTTTATAACCAAAGATTTAAAAGAGCCAAATCCTACACCAAAATCAAATGAAAATAATCCCACGGCCGAGCTCAAACCAAACCTGACTCAGCCCACAGGCAAACCCAAAACATTTAAATGGAAGATGGAAAATGACACCAAACTTGCAGTGAAGCGAAATAAAGCATCTCCTCCTCAACCACAACAGACCAGACCTTCAGTCAGACCGCGCCTGTCATCTGCCAAAACACCTTTATTAATGAAGCCAATAAAAATCAACAGAAGTAGTAAAAATAAGACAAATAAGAAGTCCAAGGAAAAGAAAATGAAAAAGGACAATAAGACCCAAAAGCCATCAGAGAAGAAGAAGAAGGGCATCACGCCAACACACTTTCCTTACTTTAAGGACGACTACTGTCCTCCTGAGTGTGCCTGCTATGGAAGGTGAGACATCAACGATATTGAATGATGTAATTTAATACTTTATCAGACTTATTTATAAGTTATCTGTTAGTCTGCCTAGAGATTCACTGCTCCTATGTTCTCCAGTGTGAGTGTTTATACTGTATATTTTTAAATCAATATTTGTGTGTTTTAGACAGAACTTGTATTAGTTGGTAAGACAGAACTAGCAACTTAAAGATGTAATTTTAAGCTCTAGGAAATTCTATGTGCATTTTTCATTACTTCAGTAGAGTCAAATATTAACCAATTAATTGAAAAAAACTAATGAATCATTCAAGGAATAGTTCAGCTTTTTGGGAAATATTTTGTTTGCTTTCTTACAGAAAGTTAGAGTAGAAGATTGATACCACTCTCATATTTGTACAGTAAATATGAAGTTACAGCCAGCTAGCTTAGCTTAGCACAAAAGACTGAAAATAAGGAGAAACATCTAGCCTGGCTCCGTCCAAAAAGTAAGCTTAATCTGTATAAAAACCAAAGTCTAAAAATGACAACTCAGCGTTTAACAACTATCCAACTACTCATGGTGGAAATAATGGTTGCAGCCCAAATGTTTTATGTTGTTATGGCACTAGTCTGTGATTAAGAGCACTGGTTTCAAAAAGGTCAGATCATTGTGCTTATTCACATTATGTATTGTTTTCCAGAGTGGTCCAGTGCTCAGACAAAGGCGTGGACAAGGTTCCTTATGGTATTCCCTATAATGCCCGCTACATCCTCCTCATGAATAACCACATCAACAGCATCCAACTCGACCTGCTCAATGAATATGTCTCTATGGAGTTCCTTGTGTTGAGCAACAATCAGCTCACAGATGGCGCCATAGAGGGGGCCTTTGAGGGGGTCCCGGCTCTGAAGCGCCTCTACCTGGATAGGAATCTCCTAGACAGCGTGCCAACTGATCTTCCAGTGTCTCTCGAAGAACTTCGTTTGGACAATAACCATCTGAGTGCGATGTCTGAGGCAGCCTGGGCCCGATGCCCCCGTCTCTTGGTTTTGAGCCTTGGCAACAACAGCCTAGGGAATGGATCTGAATCTCTGCCTAATGCAGTGCTCTCTCCTCTGTGTAACCTGCGCACTCTAAACCTGGATCACAACCAGTTAACATCGGTTCCTCTGGGCTTACCACTGTCCATCAAGGAGCTCTACCTCAAAGGGAACCTCATTGAGCATTTCCGTGGAGGAGCCTTCAATGGGGTATCAGAGCTGTTGCGGTTAGATCTGAGCGCAAACAGACTGACAAACAAGGGTCTTCTCAGGGAGTCCCTTCTCAATGCAACTCACTTGGAAAGCCTCAACTTAGATGGGAACAGACTAAAACAAGTGCCACGACACCTCCCCTTGTCACTTAAAACTCTAAATCTGGAGGGCAACCTCATAACTTCCATAAAGAAAGTGGCTTTCGGCACCTTGAAAAACCTGGAACACTTGGGTTTAGCAAGGAATAAAATCTTCAAAGTGGCACCGGGGGCCTTTAGGACATTGCCCGTCCTGCACCAGTTAGACCTGAGCCACAACACCTTGCACGAGGTGCCCAGACAGCTGCCGGAGGCTCTGCACTCAGTAGCACTCAACCACAACAAGATTCAATCAGTTCCTCGTGATGCTTTCTGCTGGGGTAATAAAAGCGTTAGTCTCAGCAGGCTTGTACGAGTGCAGTTGGAACACAATTTAATTGATATGGGGAAGTTGGATGCACAGGCTTTCAGGTGCTTACGGGGATTCCAGGTGGTGCACTTCTACTGAACCTTCATAAGATACACAGGTGCATCCCCCGAAAAATGCCCCCATGAGCCATTTGTTCAAGCAGCAAATATGACTCATGTTTATGTTTATAGAATTTAGTGGCATACCCTCTAGTGGCCGTAGTAAATATTATGGGAGCAAAGCAGGATGTAAGGTGACGAGGTATAAGAGCGCCAAATTCCGCGTAAGGAGGGGTGGTCTGTTTCACGTGCGTAACTGAAAGTGGAGTAACGTAACTGATTTTAACCCAAACCATTATCTTTCTCTAAACTTAACTAGTATTTTTGTTACCTAAACCTAACCAAGTAGTTAGTTTGTAAAAACAGCAACCATAATGTTGTCTGGGCCACGTTCAGCCCCAACAAAACGTAGCAACATGTTTGTTTTTTTAACTGAAACGGGGGTGCATTGAAGACACCGTTGTGTGCGCAAGCGCTCTGCCTTTTTATTACCACGAGTTTACATATACATCTCTGCTGATTGGGTATCACCTGCGACAAAGCCAGTAAAAGAGATACACACCCACCAAACGAGAGAAAACATAAATCTAAATAAATCTAAATGCATAAAGCTTGCTTCACACCGTTCCCAGGAAACATGTCGTTCAACTAGGAAACCGTTTTGAGATTGAACGTGCCCAATTTCCTGCCACCACTAGGGGGCGCTAATTTATAAAACTCTCCTGCGGGTCGTATTACAGGGCAGGAATAAACTACCTATATCCAAACATTGTATGGTTTGGAAGACTTGTTGAAACAATCTCTCTGGCTGCTTTTATGACTTTTTTGAGCTTTTTTGTTTTCCTAAACTATAGGGTTGGAGAACAATGGTTTACTGTACATGCAACAGGAATAGTCTAAGAGATCAGTAACCAGACGTATATGTGATTGCCAAATTGCAATCTATTATGGACTTTACTTGTGGTTTTCTCATGACCATTTTTTAAAACACAACCATTTAGATTTATTTACATTTGGTTTCCAATTACTGCAGCAACATTTGTTGAAACTTGCATGAGATCACAGACACATTTATAATCTGGATTTGATATCTTTAATCCGTCCTGGTGATACAGTGAGTAGTCAGCTGCCAAAAAGCATTTATGTTTCATTTGGCAGAAATTTTATATAATATAGGAGCTCTTATAGGCAGACATGAATAATTAGATTTTTTGAATCATAAAAAGAGAATTTCAGATCCACCATGGGGAGAGTTTTGAAATCATCTGCGCTGGCACTGTGACAAAAGAATACACATATTAATGTGAGATTCTCTTTCAGGCACATTTAAAGTGTCTGCAAGATTGTTTTCATACCACAGTGACATTTATAACTTCCTGGAAGTCATGAAATCAATAAAAAAGAAGTTACATAAGTAAACCATGCATACACTATATGTGGATTGACATAGTTAATGACGTAAGGGTTTAGATACAGATATGTCCGAATAAGCTCAGTAGGTTGTTTAAAACTTTTGTCTTCTATTGTATTTTTCAAGTTTCTAGAATGTTGACCTATGGATGTTGAGGCGTTTGGGGCTATTAAAGACCTCTCCACTGATTATCTCCATGTTCATATTTCCCTGTAAGCTTATTGATTGCAAGCACCCCATATTCTATATGTGACTTAACATTTGTTTACGAAATAAAGTTATTTATAATCATTCATGTAGAAAAGCTCAGCTGGTTGTTACATCTCACTGGCATGGTGATTAAGCTGTATCTAAGCTTTTTTTTTTTTTTAATGGCAACTTGAAACCAGACAGAATTTTGAGCATCTTTTGTCTTCAGTGAATCAAAGTTCCCCCCACATGTTGGCATATTCAGGAGAAAAGCCTGAGCAACTTTTCTGAGTGATATATACTGTCTATAGAGAGAGAGAGCAGAGGACAGGACAGGTGATTCAAATCAGTCATCAATCAACCGGAGCATAGAAGTAAAGTCCATAAAGCTTTCCATCATCCGCTTGTCCACATTGTAGGAAAATAGCTGAGTAAAAATTGTACAGTAGAAAAACATCTGGGTGCACACATGAATTAAAGAAATAAGTTTACAAAAGACAAAAAAAGAAATGCATCCATGTCATACATACAATATTTATTCGATTAATGTAGTTGATTAAAGAAAGAGCAATGTTTTCTAATATATTAATGAATCCCTTTCAAAACAGCACACAAAAAATGCACATTTTAAAACTTTAAAGCCAAGTGACAAAAAGACAAAACAGTGTGTTAATATTATTTATTTTTAATAAAATTTCACATTAAATGAATAGACGGGACCCAAATTGAAAATCACAGAGGACAAGTTTTCATTTCATTTGTGAATTCAAGACTCAAGAACATTATAGAAACAGTTTGAGACCCTGAGACTTTGAGATATTTAAATTAATCTGTGTTCTTTCTTTACTAAATGGTACATTGTGTATGTGTGACTGGGATGTATTTTGTATCATTTTGTATAGGATACTTGTTGCTGAATGTCAGGACTCA
The DNA here is from genome assembly GCF_004354835.1 of Perca flavescens. NCBI lineage: Eukaryota > Metazoa > Chordata > Actinopteri > Perciformes > Percidae > Perca > Perca flavescens. The sequence goes on along the minus strand of NC_041353.1, from coordinate 10,153,453 downwards.
GATGTTTAAGTTTTTTTTACTTTGGAATTATTATTATATAGCTTGCGATTTTCTATTTTGTATCTGCAAGCTCCTGCAACTATAGTGGACATATGAATGTTGGTTTCTGTTAGCCATGAATGCCCTCTCTATGGACTCTACTTCTATGTTCATGCTGATTACCATGTGAGCTTACTGATTGGTATCACCTGTCCTTCACTCTAAACATTGATCAGATGCTTTGTGGGGGCTTTTTAAATTTTTGAAGATGACAACTTTGATGCACAGAATGGAAACTCAAATATTTTGATCTTCCTAAAATAGATGTGTGCTTTCTTCTGTTGCTCTGAGACAGGGAGATGTCACCCTCAAACATTTCATATACATGATTTGTCCTGCTCAGTTAAATCTATCACATGTCTTCAGCAATCAAGAGAGACTATGCAGTTTGTGGTTCATAATGGGGAATACTCTTATATGACTTCTTTGAACAATAAAAGCTACAACAGAACAAACTACAATAAATGTTTGTCTGAAATCATTTGCCCAACATATCCTGCAGAATTTGTAACAGCATGTTAAAGGGGAACTATGCAGTTTTTTTTAGCATAATTTACCTTAACTGAACAGCTTCAGAGTCATTGGAATGGGTATATGGTCGTCTCGCTCCACCCTAGCGCCTGTGAGCGGAAAAACCACCCTTGCAACTTTCGGGCGGCGATGTAACGAATTGCTTCACAGCACTGCACACATATGCCCATGCAGTAACTGGCTAACAAGGTAGCGATGGAGTTTTTCACTCTATCATCATCAGTGTTGGGCAAGTTACTTCCAAAATGTAATACATTATAGATTACTAGTTACTGTCATTTGAGAGTAATTAGTTATATTACAATATTACTGTCTCTGAATTGTAATGCGTTACACTACTTTTGCATTACTTTTGAGTTACTTTCACCAAAATAACAGTGGAAGTTTGACTTGGCAGCTAGCTTGTGAATTTCACCACTGGATCAATAAAGTCTCATCTTTATCCACTTTAATACATCACAGATTATTCATAATATTTTGTATAATTAATATGAATATGCAAAGTAACTAAAGCTATAAAAAATAAATAAGTAAAATGTACAATAGACAAGTAGGAGAAAATGAAAATACTCAATTAAAAGTACCTTACAGTTGTATTGAAGTACGGCATTGTTGTAAAATGTTTGTTTAAAGCACTTGAATAAGAAATTCATGTTTAGTTTAAAACAGTCTAAAGGAAATTGTCAATTATAGTGTGATTAAAACTCACTATTTACATTATTTACAGTACTTGATTTACAGCTGATATGTGAAAAGGTCGACAACCTTATTTGTTTAACAGTAATTTAGTTTTAGTGCGAACCGTCACAGGAAGTGCTTTTATTTTGAAGTAGCCTACACGGAAGTTGTCGGTTGTGTACCTTGTGTACTCTTGCTATCTTACTGAGATGTAACTGTTATGCATGTTTTTGATGCAACAAATACTGTCTATGGATGCAACATGTCCATCAAGCTAAGTTGCTCACTTTCTTGTTTGTAAAACTGCATCTGTAATAATTATTACCGTTCATGACAGAAACATATTGAACAGTAAAAGACAAGCGGTTTTGGTCGTAATTCGAAGCAGTTCCACTACAGGCAGAGTTACTCTCCACGGCTGATAAACTGCAATGATTTACGTGTAAGCAAGCCTAAACATTAATTCCCGACATGTTTAAATCTGTCAGCGGCTCGGACACATTGTTGTCCGAGCTGACGTACCGTCACCTGTTGGGACACAGATGTTATGAAATAATACTCAGGGCTTTTTTTCTTCCTGTGAACAAATGCTTCGCGGTGTTGGGAAATTCTTAAAAAATGTTGCGTTAAAATGTGTTGTAACTCGCGTTACTGAGATTGTAACGGGTAATAATATTACCGAAATTTAATTAGTAATGCGTTATATTACTGCGTTACAGCAAAAAGGAATATATTACTGTAATTGCGTTACTTTTGTAACGCGTTACTCCCAACACTGATCATCATGGCTGAGCCGGCAAAAAAGAAGCAGAAAGCTAGGAAAGCATTGTCAGAGGAACAGAGAAAGAGGAAACAGCAGACTGACCGAGCGAGGAGTCAGACACAAGTAAACATAGGAGCTGCCATATATCTATTCCAAAGATGTACGGGGAGCTCTATAGAGAAACCTGCGAGCAAAAAGCGATTTGCTGTTTGAGCTTTCCTCAAGCTGGGTTTTATTTGAATTTCCTTTTGTTTGTGCTAACAACCCTTGGCTGGTAAAAATGGTGGAAAAAAAATTCAGTTTTCCCATGCTGGTAAATGGACACCAGCCCCAATTTTCCACTCTGGAGCATTTTCCCCATTTTCCATAAGCATATCAGTCAAGGTTGTTGTTTTTCCACGGTGTTTGTGCAGCGATGATTCCCTGGAGGAGTCACATGAGAACAAGAATATCATTAACTTGTCAGGACCTTTTCAATGTAAAATGTAGGAATGGCAGTTTGGAGCAATATCAAACAAGTGGTGACACGATGATAACCATTAGACTAAAATGCCCCTGAAATGTATGTTATTAAATCCAGTCATTTATGCAAGTTAAACAACTTTCTATAAATCTGCAAGATACACATTTATGATACAGAGGTATAAAGAGCAATAACAATGAGGAATATGAAATTATGTGATTGACTATTTCATGAATAAACAAGAAAAAGATGTTGTGCCAGATGATTTTATTGCCAAGACTAACATGTATTTATTTAGCATATACCTGTGGTAGCCCCTTGTGTTTTCTCTTACAGAGCTCCCATGCAGTTAGATCTCTGTAAACCTGCCAATATAAACAATTTAGTTATGACATGTAAATTAGTTTTTAACAAAATGTCCACTAGATGGCAATACTGTATAAGTAAATACTTTTGATGTGTGCCGCCTTTGTTTTTAAGTGTGTAAAATGAGACAGAAAGTATAAGGAGCTTGAATTTGGCTTTTTTTCCAGTTACTAAATAAGAAATTGTGGCAATTAAAATGCATATGCTTCAGGAAGTTTATCTTGTGGGGGAAAATGGTATATTTAAACACTCACACCAGACTGGAAACTCAGTAAGGATAAGCACCACACACTCAAAACACACACACACACATCTACACACACAGACACACACACACAGGCATGAGTCATACCATTCTCACAGAGAAGCTAAGATGTTTGTGAACCTTTTTTGCAATAACGTGAGCGTATTTGACTTAAACACAAGCCTGGAAAAATATACATAAGAATCGAGAAGAAACAGAAAGAAGGCAAATGTGGAGAAAATGCATTAGCCCACATGGAGCTGCTTATCACTTTTCTCTCTTTTTTCCTCTCTTGCTCTAATAAGTTCTCTCAGCGACGTGGCACTGCACCCATAAGGCCTGGGAAAGAGGAGCAGGAGGAGGGGGACAAGAGGGAGGGTTGGGAGAGAGGAGGAGGAGGCAGAGGAGGGGGAGGGGGAGTGAAGAAGAAGAGGCTTGAAGGAAGGGCTTGAAGGATGGATCCAGGCTCCACTGGCTCAGCGCGTGTCCAGAAGGGAAGAGCTTCAGCGGGGCAGGGAGCTCCCCAGCACCTCCCTACGGTCCAGCAGGACCCTGACCCCATATCACAACACCACATGTGTACCTGGACCCAATGGAAACCCTCCTCCCCTCTTTGTGTCTCATTTTTTCTCTCTCTGTCTCTTTTTTTCCTCTTGCATATTTTCTGCTTTTCACTCACATAAGATTATGTGTCCATACGTGCACATGTGTATACCTGTGCGCACACAGTCGTCTGGTGTTTGTGTGTGGGAGTTGCATACGTAATCATCATGTGAACTGCTCCCTTGACAGAGTCTGAACCCTGCTCGTTTAAGTAGTTTGGCAGATGGTGAATTTATTTCTGTACCTCTGTATCCTGGGCTGGATGAGGTCTGATATTTAATCTTATCCCAACAGGAGGTTCACAGGATTAGTAGTAGTAAGGACGCTTGCTTACTGCCATTCTCTCAGTTTATCACCTGTTGGTAACACTCTTATGTAAACTTTTATTCTTTCGGGACTTTCATTTTCTGCCTGAAATGAAAATAATATATAAATAATATGATGAAGCAGTGTGCGGTCAGATATAATGCTTGAGCCAAAACCACAGTGCCATTTATCAACCATCACTATTTTTCTTGGAAGGAGATGGCACAGCTCTTAAAGGGCACGTGGTAAAGAGCATCTTGTCTTTCAGTGGGTTCTTTCTTTGCCCGACATTGATGCTTTTACAAAGAGTCTTGCTGTTTGTTCATTGTTCTCCAAACTAACATTAAAAGTAAATTCATTTTTTTTTGTAATATGTTATATTTTTTTGTTTGTAATTCCTCTGTAATGTGTACAATTCACTCATAAATACTCCAATAGATGTCAGCTGAAAATAGAAAATACGAGCCATTTTGAGATTCTTTTATTTTCAGGCTGACCGCATTCTTACAGGAATCAGCAAAAAAAAGAGAATAGGAAGACAAAAAAGAACAGAGGGAAAAGGATATTAAACCACATCCTACATGTGAGTCAGCCAGACAAACAGAATAATAGACAGATCTGTGAAAATATTCAGCTCTCGTTCCTCTTCTGATATTTATAAATCTTGGAGGCCTCCTTACCATGATGCATCAGGAGCTGGAAATTTGGTTAAAAGTTCTCTATAATTTTGTTTGCACATATCAATGGCTTGTAAATGTAAATGATGGGATTTTGAGTAGCAACTGAGATACATTTAAACTTGTTTGCAAAAAATTTCATGAGCTACAGCTAGAATTTTATAGAAAACATGTAAATAGGAAGTGGATATGTTGCAATGACGATTGTGATCGACAGCATGTCATTTGTGGTTGTTCTTTTTCACATAGAGAATAGCATCTGTGTCTCTCTTTTTCTCTTTCACACACTAACATGGGTCTTACTGTACTGTACTGTGAAAACCTCCCATTGACTTCTTTCAGCCCAACCCAAACCCCTAAAATCCAGCTATCTAAGCCAATTAACCTTTAACCTTAAATCCAAACCAGCCTAATCTTAACTCTAACCTTAAGACTGAACGAACTCCAAAGTTAGGTTTGACCACAATGCCCTCACTCTCCTCTGAAACTTTGCCTTAATCTCACAAGGACATTAAAGTCCTTGTGAAGGGTTAAAATGTCTGTCTCAATCTCAAGACTGCTATTGCATGTGTGAGAGAGAGGTGGCGCTTGAGTTAGCCGAGAGACGGGGGTGAAATGGAGAAGGAAAGAAGGAACAGAGGGAGGAGAGAATGAGAGGGAGGAGAGGATAGAGAGAGAAACCATGGGAGCCAGAGGGACCTCAAGACACACACACACACACACACACACAGCCCATCATCTGATCGTGGTCTGGACCTGCACCGACAACACAAACACATGCAGGAGCATAACTTTTACAGATTTTGCTAGGTCACGCACAAGCACATAATGCAGAAATGGCATGCTGTGTATCATCAAATTATATAGTTTTGCATACACAAATCTACACAAACACACATGAAAACGATATCCAGTGTAGCCTCCCCACTGTCATTACACAACATGCATGCACACGTACACATATGCAATCTATTTTTCAGGTGCTCCACAAGGGGGCCTAAAGTGTTCCTCTTTTGCAGAAAGGCAGGACATCTTGCTCTAAAGACTGGAACACAGTGTCAGTAGCTTCTTGTTAGACTCCTAAATACACTTTAATCAGCCATACAGAAAAAATAAATCATAATAATAACTACTGCTGTTAAAAAGATATATATATATATATGTAGATATATATACGTATATACGTATACATCCATCCATCCATCTTCCTCCGCTTATCCGGTGTCGGGTCGCGGGGGGAGCAGCTCCAAATATATATACGTATACAATATATATGTATATATATATATATATACAGTGTTGGGAAGGATACTTTCAAAACGTATTTCGTTACAGAATACAGAATACATGCCCACAAATGTAATTTGTAACGTATTCCGTTACGTTACTCAATCTGAGTAACGTATTCTGAATACTTGGATTACTTCAAGATTACTTCCACATTGAATTGCGTTTTATAAGTGAAGGAATGCGGCTATCACATCCAGCTTACTAAACAGGCCTATAATGGTGTGTTCTTTTTATTCCAACTAGCTGAATGTGTACCTGAACAAGCAGATAGATTATTGTATTGGTAGTCCCGAACTGCATAGCCTACTACAAAAATCTAACCGCGGTCTAAGCTACCACAAGCTAATTTTAGCTAACGTTAGCATGTCAAACGGGGCTATAGTCTTTAAACGGCTCTGGAGCTAGTAAATCAGCACCTACGAGAATATAAAGTCGCACGTCAATGTTAAAATAGCAAGGTGACCAGTAAAACTACAGCAGACGACTACCCTTGGCTAATTAAAAAAATAACTTACTTTAAGATGCTTCTTCAGGTTGGAGGTGGAGTAATTTGGACGCTGAAAGGAGGTTGGTTGCTGGCAAGCAGAGGCTGCACGGCACAGTTAGCTGTATTTCATTCTCCCTTTTCGTTCTTTAATGTGAAATGCTGTTTGAATTTCCAAGATAGAAACTTATTGCTGCCCTGGCTCTGTCGTGCCGGTTCCGACTCCATTGTGACTGATCACGCAAATAGCTATTTTTTTCTATTTCATATCGGGGCTTCTGGAAAATGCAATTATTCAGAGTGAATAAACTCGTGAAACGGAGAAGTATTGTCATGTAATCCATTGATTTTAACAATGTAACTGTATTCTAAATACCAACTATTTAAATTGTAACTGTAACAGAATACAGTTACTCATAATTTGTATTCGGAATACGTAACGCCGTTACATGTATTCCGTTACTCCCCAACACTGTATATATATTTGTCATTGGCTATTTAGAGAAAGCAAAGAGTCCTTGGGGTGGGTTGAGGGATACTGAAGAGATGTCACATTAGAGATCCTCTACATTGAACCACTGTATGGAATTTTTGTCTTTGCTTGCCTTTTCTAATTGTTGCTTACTTTTCTGTGGGTTGCACAATCAATGATTTAAATGTTATAGAGATTGTAAACCTCAGCCAAAGCTACCTGCCAGTCAGAGGAGACAGGCTTTAAAAATCTTGTCCAGTAACAGATAACCTTGCTTGCTTGTATGCTCAATCAAAACATCCACATGCAAGATTATTTGCAAGGTTAAAGGAAGTAATGAAATATAATAGTTTGATATTCATTTTCAACTTGTTTTTATTTAGGGAATAAATCTGTGAGACCTGTCAAGTTAGGAATACTACTTGGACTTGCTCACAGGGTCCATCTCAGACCAAGCTGAATATTAGTTGGTACTTCAATTTACATAAAATATAGCCGCCAACTCTTAGTCCAAGTACATTTGATGATTGTTTATAATGAAGTCAATATCTGTTTAGCTTTCAATAGATTTTCCTGTTGTTGGTCAATTGTTTGAGACACAAACAGCAGCAGCAGCGACTCTGCAAATAGAAATTACGGAATGTGCATGGAGCCAACCCTGGGTCTCTGTTCTCTATATATGACTTAGATATGTTTCTTTCTTTGTCTAGCTGCATCAATTATGACTGAGTGTATTGCTATATGTTCATGTTTTATCTTTCCATTACATCTTGCATATTTCCCCAACATTTGATTGCAGTGACCTGTAATAATTGTTGTCCAACTGCCAAGTTCTGTTTTACAGAAATCCTTGAATCATCAGCCAATAATCAGGTTCTCTTGGAACCACATCAGTCTACATCAGTTTGGTTTTGGAGCCAGAAAAAGCTCTGTCTCTGCTGTTACATTAGTTTTAAAGTATTTGTTTGCCTTCGTATTTATTTGTAAATCAAAACTTATGATAAAGTGGACAATTCCTTATGCTTATAAAGTTTATTAGATGGACAGTTTATGAAGGTGGGGACACACATTCTAAATCTCTGTGTGCTACAGGTATCCATTTTGATCCCTTTGCTTTTAACCATTTACAGTATAAATACATCTTTATGCAGATGATACTTGTCCTTTATCATGTTGCTTATTTTGGGACATTAAATCTATCTTCTTGTAATACAATACAAAACACTTTAGATATCATGATACTGGTACTGTAAAAAAAAGTCATCCTGAATTTAATTTTCACAGATTCCAATAATTTACATAACGCTACTGTAATGGCTTTTAATATTGAGAGGGCCACCAAATTGAATAAATCTAATATTGATACTGAATAATTTGATACCCTCGATTAGATACTTAAATCATAATTTATACTTTACAAATATCATTTGGTCATCCTAGACTGAGAAATGTAATTATGGAAGCACATAATGGTCATTAAGACTTGAATCTTATAAGCAACAGAATACCTATGAGTGAAATGTAATCACAATTAAAATATTTGACTTTGAAATCCATCTGAATTTTTGCACTGTAGTCTAAATTACCTTCTTTGAAAGTCTCAGTAGTTAATTAGAAGTTGTGCTTGCTTCCATATGTAATCACTAGTGGTTATTCATGAACTCTGGTCTATACTTAACTCACCTCGATGATCTGATGATGCTTTATTAATTAAGGCCTCGACACAATTGATTTGGGATGAACTGCTTTTTTCTGTTGCATTAATCTGTAAAGCCACTTACGAATTTATCACCTTTGTAGCTTCAACGCTATTGACAATAATCTCTTAATTATAAAGGTTCAATCAATTAAAAAGAGCTTACATATTAATCTATTGTTGATTCACTATGTGAGCATGTGTGAGCATGTGTGACCCCCCTAACCCTAACCCTTTGTTTGAAAGAGTTGGTGTCTAGATTTGAAGTAAAACTGTGTACCCCTGATGTACAGATCAGGGGTTAAACCACCTCAGTAAAAATCCACCCCTTCTGTCCAGTGTAAATAGACTTCAACTTCTGCTTTGATTTGATCACCTGTCAGTCAAAGAAAGATTAACATCTTCCTGTAAATTCCTGGCTTTACACTGGCAGACCAATGAGACAGAAAAAACCCTGAAGCCTTCAGGTGTCCATCAAGCATGAACATAGTCAAAACCACATATGGGCTTTATTGGCATTCCACTTTGGGCTTGAAATGCATTTTATAGGGTTCATTAATGGACCAACCTTTAGTAACTAATAAAATATTGTCTCTGAGAGAGTCAATTTGTGTTGAATAGTTGACACTCTGCAAGCTGTCGGCTATTCAGGTAGTCTTATACAGCTCACTTTTTTGTCCTCAACCATCTGTCTGCCCCAGGCACAGGACACTCTACTATAAACCAGGTCACCGCAGGAAGCACTTCCCCTGTTTTTTTCTGCTTCCTGTGTTGGCTATTACCATGGTGACACCCTTAATCAAAGTCTAGACAGGTTTGAATGGGGCAAACTAGGTCACAACAAACAAAACATTGTTAGAAGAGCCTAAAATAGTGGAATAAAGAGACAGACTTGTGAATAATAACCATAAGGAATGTTCACTTATGCTTGTCTTCTGAGGATAAGGACTTGAACGAAGGGTTTTCCATGCTGTGCAGCAGACATTAACTAAGCAATCGCTCCTTGACTACCATTTTTACTGATGTATGTTTTGAATATCAATTAGCAGAAAGTAAGGCAGACAAAGCCAGTAGAGTCCTTAAAGGGGATGTAGGGAAAGAACTACTAAAAACTCTCCAAGGCCACTTGCTAAGTTTATTTCAGACATTGGTTTCTGCAGCATGACATTGCATGAATCCAAAGCAAATACATTATAAGGGCTACATACAGTAGTCAACCTGACACTGCAAATCATTTTCTGTCATCACCTAGCACTCAAACATCTGACATTAGAGTTGGCTCCACTTCCTGTTTTGCCTCTACTTTGACTGCCATAAAGTGAATTAGTAGCACTGGCAACAAGATGGCAAATTAAAGGTGATTTCTTTCTCTGATCACAGCGGGTATATTACATAGCTTTATTGTAAGTTGGGGAGGGATGTGACGCGGGCTAAAGAAGGTTTTCGTACAAGAGGCATGGGTTGCTAGATGCTTTGATGAGACGGAGGCAAGTCTGGGCACAAGAAGATGCCATACAAAGTGGAGTGGTGTGCGTGAACACTACTGTTTTACCTAGTAGACTGCCCAAAAGATTGGCATGGCTAATTAATTCCCATCAATAACTTGTGAGACTGACACATTTGCCATTTTGTAAACAAACACATGACTGACCAGCTAGATCATTCTGAATATTAACATGACAGTTACATTAGTCAGCTGCTTTTCATTGATTATAAGGTTAATCGCACATGACAGACACTCGAAAGTCGAAATAAGGACTGGAGGACATGATGGAAATATTACGAAACACATTACTATTTAATGCTGTGTCTCAATTCAGTTACTTCCATTACTACACTTCCATGTAATACACTGTGTACACATGTGCTTACTTGCATAGTGGGAGAATTTTGACAGGGGAATAGTGTTGTCTCAAATTGCACACAGCCATTATGCACTTAACGAAAATAATTATCGTAACATTTGACCGCTTCTTCCTGTTTTGTGAATCGCAACCGGGTGTGTGCCCCCTGTTTCACACAAAGTGGAGATTCCGGCGCTGCCGAAGTGTCCTCCAGCTCCACCTACTAGTTGACCTAATAATGGCGCTAGATGAAAAGTCCAACCAAAGTTTTTACGTTTCATCCTGACGGGAAAATGAATGTCTGCAGAAACTTTCATGGCAATTCATCCACTATACTTGACCACATTTCACTAAAACCTAACCTTGTTTGTAACTCCTAACTCTGTTTTCTACTTGACATTGTAACCCCAATTGCACACATTCACCCGAGGTCATGGCTACTTTGATCCTCTTTTCAAAGATCAACTACTCTTGCTGCATCAGCAGGGACTGAAGCTACTCTTGGCAACAACATAATGCACTTAACACTTCATCAGGGGAAATGTTTCCAGAAAGAGGAAGATGGGAGACCGAAAACAACATATGTGTCAAATTTGTGACATGTTACTTTCATAGTCACAAGTCCAAACAAGTGAGTGATGTCCCAAACTGAAATTTATTCACTCTAACAAGTTTAAGTGGTATTTTATATGAATCTTGTTTTCACAAAAAAAAAATCTGTGTGATTCCATGCAAATCAATGTCTTTAGCATCTTTTCACAATATCACTATTACAATAATAATATTTATAGAAATAAATTCTGTTCAGATAATAAAATACTACAGTTTGAACTGTTTCTAAATAGTTTATTCAAAACTCAAAATTATTATATTTAACTAAGACCAAGCTTGTCGTATATGACAAAAAGCGGCACCTCTGATTCATAACTTAATAACTTTATAATAATAATAAGTAGAAACATACCATCTTTTGGAGCTAAAAGCTAATACTAGCCCCGTTCTGCTGATGTCTTTGGTGTCTTCGTAGCCCTTACAGAAGGTTTTTTTATCCAGCCTGGAAGTCCAGAGTTTTTCGGGGGTTTTGTGCAATTAATCCAAACTGTTACATCCAAAATTGATACACTTTATGTCCATAATTTATGATTTTTCGGCCGTTTTTCTCAGTTGATCGCCATACCATAACCATCCATTTTGTTTCCCATGATGCTCTGGGAGATGCTTGTTTTTTTCATTTTTTAACTGTTTTAGACAACACAAATGCTTGTGTAGCATTGCTATAAATATGACATTATTATTTTGATTACTGGCATAAGTGAATGTCATGAGGGCAAAAGCGTCTGGACTGTTTTTGAAAAAAAGTAGATATTTTGTCCACTGTATAAGTTATAATGTTTATTTTGTTACAGTTTGACTCCTAATACATATGAAAACTGATTTGGACAGGAGATTGGCGTAGCTTTTATTGCTGTGTGTGATATCAATACATATTTGTGAGATTCAATTTCCGTTTTATTTATTTATTTGTGTTTATGGTCCTACAGCCTTTTTTTTACATTCAAGTGACCTCACTGCATCACAAATATTCTAATAGCCCAGTTTGTCCTGAAAAAAATGGTGTGGACAACAGGGTTGATGATTTACAAGCATTTTTCAATTCAATTCACAAATACTGAATGTTATTTAAATCAGATATTTCATCCATGATTTATGCAGATGCCACAGCCAAGTTTAACATCCGCCTATTTTTCTCTTGAGCAAAGGAATGTTACAGAAGGATTATTGGAAAACACCCAAGTGGGTGACCTGTATGTCTTACATCTCACGCCAGTGGATCATTTCGTCTTCTTGACTGTGGTTCAGGTCCAAACTGTTAGTACTTTATCTGTTTGTCCCTATTCACATCTGTGGAAACAGACCAACACTTTGGAGATGTTCATCAAAACTTTGCTATCACTGTGACTTTTGTTGTAATCCTGACAAAAGCACTAGCAAATCACCTGGGAATGTACCACAACATTGGTTTCCAACGAAATACGTTATCCAGTCAGTATTGGTGTTGTAAGTGCTATGCTCTTTTATGGCATACTGGGTTCATGTTTTAGTTCTACTGCAATAGCTGGTTTTCTGACAAAATCTTTCTTCTTATCTTTTGCATTTTGTCCACTAATTCATAAAATTTGTATAATTATGTGTTTTCTACTACTCAAGAAGTTAAAATCTTATGAACAAGACCTTTCTAAATTAACATTGTTTGTCTTGTGACATTTTACCATTTTTGCACAATGAACTTGATGTTCTCAACAATGTCCATAACACAAGGAATCATTTATTTGGGCCATCTGGGGGCAAGTTGTAAATACCAGATTGACATATCACCTTGAAACATTTTTATGATCTACATGTTAGCAAACAGTGGACTAACTACTCATTAGTGACAGAAAGTAACATCATTTATTTGGAGCCGTGTTTCTGTCCACAAATTCACTTGTTTTTTGACTCTGTTTTGGTCTCCACTAACTCCTGATGAAAACATCTGGCCCTTTTGGCTGCTAAATGTTACACGATGTTCACAGGCTAGTTGGTAAAATTGTTTGGCTGGCGTTTGATGCTGGCAGGTAGCATTATCTATCATGTTCGACTGTTACTGCTGAAAACGGCTTTGAAATGCTTGGACCAGACGGAACCGGTATAGATCAGTCGCTTTAGTGTCTCCTGAACGCTCACGGGAGTGGTCTAGATGGATGCTAAGTGTAAGAGTATGCTCTCACACTTGCAGCATCTGAGTCTGTTTTTGATCTAACCACCTCTTGTACCTTTCCTGATTCCACTGAATTTTACAACATGATGTGGTCTGACTCAGCTCCACTGCCATCCATTACCTCAAACCTTTTATGGTCAAGGCCTCTCATAATGCAGATATCTGAGCCTGGGTGATAGAATGTAGAGTAACAAGGAAAACATTTCATTGTAAAAAAAGTAATTTCATCAGATCTGTTAAGATATCATTTTGCATTAGTGTATTTGTATAGTGTTTTACAGCCTGGTAAAGGAGGTATACACACCTCCATCTTTCACTTTAAGTTAGTCCTGCCTGGGTTACTAATACAGACAATACTAAGGTGGAAACATCTTGACCACACCTCTGCTTTGGTGTGGCCATCTTTCCCATCAGTAGTAGATTATAAAGAGGATAGGCACGGCAAAGACACACAAACTTGGATGTGAAAATTTGAGGTATGTGGAAAGAATGGGGGCAGACTCTAGAGTAAACTTAGACTGATCCAAGAGCAACTGAATGATTATCTGGCCTGCTGGTCTTTTAAGAGCTAAAATATCCAGATTCAACCAGTCAGGCAAAGGTTCTGGATCAGAAATGCTGGGCCCAGTGAGTAAAATCTGAGACTTAGTCATTGGCTTCCGACCCTCTGATTCCCTGCCATACGTTGGCTGCTGCAGCACCAGTGAGTTGGTCAGACATGACTGCTCCAAGAATATTTAATTTCATCTCACACTGAAACACACATGGACTTTTTTGTTTTGGAGTGTTGGCATTTTGGAAAGCTTCATGAGAACACTAGAGAAAAGTTCGACCACATCTCATCCGTTCCATGCAAAGCTGGTCTGCCATTGACCACAGATAAATTATTAGGAGTCTGGGAGAGAACAGATGTGGCCAACACCTAATTGGCTCCACCAACACTCTCTCCATCTGCTTATCCTTTTCCCCCTCCTGTTTCGCCTTGTTCTGCTACTCCTTTACTCGAACAGCAACTTTACTATCTCTTCTGCACCAAAGAATTGGTATCCATCACTGTTTTGTTGACCTTTAACATGTGGCTTGCACATTACAACACTCAAAAGCTCTTTCCATCTTCTGGTGAGTGTTCCCTTGTGTCACTGTACAAACTGTTCCTACCACCTGAAATGCATTCACATGGAGTATCAAGGGCTCTTATGAATCCCATTTCTTCCCCTTAGAGTTGTGGAATTCAGGAAGTGTGGATGCATTTGTAGCAGTACCTGGGATACGATATGGCTTCATAGTTATATAATATGATGTCACTGAGGAATTGGGAGTGAAAAGTAAGCATGCCATATCGAATATCGAATATCAAATCCTCTCTCTTCAACCAAAATACACAACTGTTATTTTTGATTCTGTCGGTTGTGCTGTGAAGAATAAAACATGGGATATTAATGTTATTCACAGACGTAGCAATCAACAAAGACAAGTGTCTGGCTGTGTGTTTTCTGTCCAACTTCTTCCCTCAGAGTCACTTACAAGTCTGCAGGTTCCTACCACACACTCTGAAGATATAAACTTGAAAGCTAAAAAGGGAAGTTGGACTGCTGCTCCTCTGGCACACACAATGATAAATGTGGATGAAACGGGAGAACTTTCCTGGGATACAAACATTGCCATCTGTCTGTCTTAGTGTCAGTCTGGCTGGAAACGGGCCTCCAACGTATACAAAGGAAGTGTTTTGTCTGGTGAAGAGAGTTACCCGGCACTCTCTGTTCAATTACGATCAACACTGGCACTTAAGACTCATCTGGCTTGGATTCACAGTGAAGAAAGATAGTTGACCTTCTATTCACCAAAAGCCCTGACACATGCTTCTCTTGCCAGTGCAGGGTGTGGACACCATGATGGCTTATGAGGGACTATGTAGGCCAGATACTACATCTAATTGTTTTGCTATGGACATGTCTGAACAAGAGGCAGAAAAAGGTCCAAGTGAAGTTTAGATATTGTTGTTTGAGACACTGACGATTGAGAGCAACAGTTAGAAAAAAGTGAAAAGTGCAATTTTCTCCACATTTTAATGATATCGGCTAATTTCTCCCTTCAGTCCCTGCAAATGTGCCCTGCTCCAAGAGCAGAAGTTATTTTTTCAGTTCTATGAATAGACCAAGACAGGCTTCACTGTCCATGTATAATGGTTTAAGGTGTTTGGTAAGAATTTTCCAGTGGATGTGCTGAGATTTTATCCAAATGTAGAAACACTTTGCCAAGTCAGTGATAAAATCAATAGGGCCTGCAGTGGTCTGCTTGCAATAACCAGGCAGGAACACTCAGTCAGCACACACAGAAACCTAACATCAAGGATCCCACAAAGTTAAGGCCAAATTAACTTAAGGTGTCCATAAAACGTGGAAAATGTCGCTGCTGTGGGTCTGATTTCTGAGATCCACTGTACTTCTAGTAAGAAGAAGTGGTAAAAAACAGAGGGATCCATAGGCCTATTAAAAAGTAATGTGAATAAGATGAAACCCATTATAGTTCACTAATTACTATTGTGATTCTCTAATTTTCTTATAAAATCCAATCACTTCATATTTACCGTATCATTAGAGTGGTATCAATCTTTTAATGTAATTATCTGTAAGAAAGCATATAAACATATTTTCCATTATTTTTGCAGCATTTTGAGTTGTTGTTTTTTCAAAAAAAAGCTGCAACTTGATCCAAACAATGCTTTTAATATCTTCAACATTCAGTGTATGCCATGGAAAGGATGAGACTGAGGAAACTCAGTTGTTGACTTGAGGGGAATACTGTGTTATTTTCCATTTGTATTATGAATCTTTGTTTACCGCTGTTCTGATATTTGCACGAACAATGTTTTCCTCCACCAGCCTCCTGCTGTGTTAGAATCCCACAGCAGTTATGTATGCTGCTGTTCTGATTCAGGAATGTTATGGTCTCATCTTGTCGATGGCTTGTTTATAATCCATGTACTCCATGTATTTTATGTGCTGCTGCATTTGTGCTATGCTGAAAAATACTGAAGATATTTGACATTTTAAGAAACAACTGTCTGGCCTTTCACCCAAACATCTGCACTATTAAGCTCTGTGTATGCGTGCGTGCATGCGTCTGGGCATGCGTGCGTGTGTGCGTGTGTGCGTGCGTGTGTATATTATATATATATATATATATATATGTATATATATACAGTATATATATATATATATTATTAGTATTATATTCTGTAAGAAGAGAGCATTAAACAAATGGAAACTTAACTAAATACTTAGTGACTTCATTCACTCCCTCTTGCCACTTACCAGTATTTTACATACTCTCTTTCCTTAATATCATCACCACATTAGCGCTCTCTACATCCATAAACACTCTATTGGGCGTCCACAGTAGCAATCAGACACAAACCAGTCCTTTGTTAGGGACGAGTGTCTCCGCCATGCGGAGCTGATGATGCCCTGGTGGGGTTTGGCTGCTAATGTTTTCCCAGTCAGACACTTTCTGCACCTGGCCAGCCAAATGACACCCTAGAGCTTTGGATCGCCTGGTGAAGACATCACCCGTTTTACAGCCTGAACAGTCTGAATGTTTCCACTAAAGCACTCTTATATTCTCACCACATTCCAAAAGAACATACATCTGCATTTAGTATAAATAAAACCTGCATTCACACAAAATATGTCATAGTTAAATGTGAACATTTCTAAATGTATAAAACTCTATAACTCTCTCAAAGTCATTAGCCAACATCTGAAAATAATTTCTTTTTTTTAGGTTTGAGGGCATGGAGGTGTATACAAATTGGCATTTTCCTATTTTATGCCTACTCCTGTGCCACTTTCATTTTACAAAACACACCTGGGCGAAAAAAATAAATCAATCAATCTGTGAAGTGCAACCACACCATACCATCTTACTGCACTGATTTGGGAGCTTGTTTAAAGGCCTTCATGCTCATATTCACCATATGTGCCTTTGTTTATTGGCTCCTGCTGCTGTTGCTGCTATCAGCAAAAGCCTCCGTGCATCATGTTTGCAGCTCATGCTTATATGCTAAGTTGCTGCAGCACGTCAAAGTCTTTAGTTTTGATAAGTGACGTTCTGACAGAATTTGAGGTGGATTCCCTACACTCAAAAATGCTGACTTAGGTGCTGCCTTTGCTTACTGTTTATGCTCTGTCATGATAGATTAATGCATCTTCTCAATGGGGTACCATAATTTAAGTCTGGACAATTAGCGATCATGTCTGCTTTGCTGACACTGGGGAAAATACGTTTGAACATACAGAGTAGATACACATAATAACTTTATGTAAGACAATAAATGAGCTGCACTGCAGAGTAGTTAAGAGATGCAAAAATTTGGACTCGATGGTCTGTATTTTTCCCAGAATTGGAATGAAACTCAATATAAACAAAAAACATCCCTGTAGTCCATTTCCTTTATTAATACAAGGAACAATTTGAAGGTCCAATATGTAATATTTGTACTGTAATAAATCCAAAAATGACACCAATGCCTCATCAGATATTAAGGAAACATGTTAAACTGAAATACTATCTTTTCTGACAACAATGGTAATTTCAGTATTTTTTCTTTTTGAAATTTACATTCCGTGACGGAATTTATGTTTATGTTTTGGTCTGTGTGTTGTTATCAACGGCCCAGTTTGACAGGCAGGCCGGGTTGCCAGATATACCTGTAAAAACGTAAACCCAGCACGCTACAGCTGTAACGGTAGTACAGCCATGAAAGCAGCAAACAAACGAACAGGATCAACGGAGATAGATTCTACATGACATAAAAAAAAGAAAACAGCATGTTTCTAACAGTTGCGTGACCAAAGACGTAACAATCCACCTGGTAAATATTGGAGATGTATTTGAAAGATGGAAACGCAGAGTTGGCTTATTTTCTCCTGAACAGGTAAGCATTAGCTTCAGGCTAATTTATCACAGTTACTAGGGACGGGCATTTTTTGTCATTTCAACATTTGTGTACTCACATTGAATTACATAGCTAGAGTAACCGAGTTGGTTACTCGCAAAAACAATTGAGACATAGCCAGTAAAGTGATCCCGACTGGTCCTGGCTAACGCCACCATGCTAAGCCTGCTAACTGTTAACGTTACCGGGAGGACCAGGCAGACAGCCCATGGCTGTTTACAGCGTGTAGCCTCTTCAGCGGCTGGAGCCGACAACGGTGAGTTATTTTAAGCCACGAGAGGGGGGCTGTAAATCGGAAAGAGAGGACTGTGAGTTTGCAGTGTGTTTAGCGATTGTTGCCGTAATTCTAAGCCAATGAAGTGTGTTCCGTCGGCAAGGTATTGGTATTTTTAGCGTTTCGTATTGTAATTCTAGGCCGAGGAAGTGTGCCTGATTGGCGTGTGGAGAGGACGGTGAGGTTGTTATGTTTTTAGCGGTTCATACTGTAATTTTAAGCCAAAAAAGTGTGTCTGTCAGTTGGTTACAGAGCTCTGCGTGAGCACGGGCTGTTATGACTGTCAATATAGCCAGCATCTAACGTTAGCTACTCCGCTATGCTGTGGAGTAATGTCTGGCTATGTGAGACTAGCATCTAACGTTAGCTACTCTGCTGTGCTGTGGAGTAACGTCTGGCTATGTGAGACTAGCATCTAACGTTAGCTACTCCACTGTGCTGTGGAGTAATGTCTGGCTATGTGAGACTAGCATCTACCGTTAGCGACTCCGCTGTGCTGTGGAGTTACGTCTAGCTATGTGAGAAAAGCGTCTAGCAACATTGTTGTGAATGTTGCGGTCTCAGCCTGGCAACCCCCGTGAACTTCGAGTCTGGGCAGGAGGGGGCGGGGGAAATGACTCTCCAGTATTTTGAATTGGTAGTGCAGTAACTATTTTAACCGCTAGCTGCCAGTATTACACACAATATTACATATTGCACCTTTAATGAAAAAAAAAAGATTCCTCACAGCTGAAAAATAATTAGAAACCAGCTTCTCATTTGTAATATTTTGTGAGAATTAACTGTTATAAAGTCTGATCATACAATTGTTTCATGAAACAGCCTTGATTCTGGGTACTTTGATGGTTTGTGAATTCAACAGTTCACTCAATGCTGAAGGCACAACTACAAAACATGTGCCTGATGTTGGGTAATAGTAGACACCACAAATGTAAATATATCTCAGGCTGCCTGCTATCATATCCTCAGTCAGTGATTGATTCCCACCACATCTTCAAATCAGTTGTTGTGTCTCATATACATTTTACAACATTTGCAAAGCCCTATTGGCTTAGATGCCCACAGGTTTTCCATTCTTGTGTGTTATTAATAAGGATTCTGGCAGTGACATCCTGTAAAACCATCATAAAGACATACTAGCATGTAGCATTTGTCATGGTCACATTTTTGGCAGGACACAGCGTTAACACTACACTTTGTTTTGTTTCCATGACATAATGATTTTGAGATTGAGGGAAAATGTATATATGTATGTGTCTCAAAACTCTTTTCATTTAAAAACTTGGCAGCTAACACACTTGCTGTTTCAACCCAAACGGGAGGGTCACCCTCACTTTGTTGGCAGACAAGGGAGCAGCTTGGCTGCTCACCTCAGCCCATTAAATCAGAAACAGACTGAAATGGAAAAGAAAAAAAAGAGATTTATCAAGTCTCTCGAACAGCCGGCTGACACTTGTACTAGCAGCAACTTATGGTGCAGGCTGGATTTCAGATTTGTGGACATGACACGTGAGAAAATTGTGTTCCGCCACAATGAAAGGATTATTTGACAGCAGCACAGATTCCACAATAAATGTTTATGTGTCCGTCATATAAAAAGGGGGTAACTGGCAACTAAGCTTATAGGGGAATAAAGCATCTTTCAGCAAGGTTACAATAAAGTTTGGTACCTCAAACCACATTGGTCAGAATTTATGTTAATGACAAAGAAGAAAAAACATCGTCACTTTGACCTCCACACAAACACTCACGATATTTTAGGATCAATTAACTGACTTTCTTTTAATGTGTGTCGTTCATGTAATGCTCTTGTGGGGTAAAAATGTTAAAAAACTAATTCTGTATATATATTTAGTAGGTGCCTCAAAGCGTTGGAACAGACAGTGTGTTTTTTTTTGTTTTGTTAATCTATGGTATTCCTTAACCCAATACCTGCCAATGGATGTGTGTATTTTCCTCTAATAATCTTAAATTCCTCCACACTGAATTTCAATTAATTCTTTTATCAGTGGTAGTCCTGTAATGAAGTTGCAATAGTACCCAATTACAGCACTCTAACTGCTGAATTTGTCTTTACAACAGTAGGATTTGCGTTTTGACATTTTCCAACATATACTGCGTTGTATGTCATGATTCACATGCAGCCACTTCTTTCACACAGTAACCTATTCAGGCCTTTTTCCTGGCTCTTTCATTTTTCAGCAATTGTCAACAGGCAAAACTACATATTGAAAAATACTTTCAAATATCCAGAAAATAAACATTACTGACAAAGAAAACAGTTTCACACAAAGTGGAAAATTGCCTTCACTACTGCAAACTGTAGAAGACGCAGACTGGATT
This sequence comes from Perca flavescens, assembly GCF_004354835.1. Taxonomy (NCBI): domain Eukaryota; kingdom Metazoa; phylum Chordata; class Actinopteri; order Perciformes; family Percidae; genus Perca; species Perca flavescens. Next base: position 10,132,665 of record NC_041353.1, on the reverse strand, counting down.
ATTCCATGTCCACATTTTCACAGGCAGGTTGCCTGTTAAAATGGCTCCAATTACAAAATAGTTTTGAATAAAGCCAGTATTGCTGTCTGTAATAATTCCAATCATTTTGATGGAGACATTTTAAAAGAGTCAATAGTTTGAATAGAAATCTAATCCAATTACGGAGACACTTCTCATCACTTCAAGCAAAGGCAAATATTTCATGAGATGTGGATTTAATCATTAATGGACTTTATCCACTTCCTACTGATCCATGCTCATATTAAATTAACAAGATGTGATTTGGTTAATTACGCAAAGGAAGAATGCATTCCATTCTGGTCGTGTTGATAAGACTGCATGTGTGGATTCAAGTTCCAGCCCAGCCTTGCAGCGTATCTAGATGGCACAGACTGTACACCCACTCATTCCTTGGAGCTAAAGTTCAAAACGCATAAAGGTTTGAACTGGCACAAAAGTAGGTTGAAAAAGACCAGGGAATAACCCGGATAAAAGAGTGGGGTTAGGTTGAATATCATAAAAGAGCCACATAATGATGAGGTAGTTAAAATTAATTTGTTTGCAAATGTCCTTTATACATTTTTGCTTTAGCAAATATTCCATTTCACTTTGCAAAACTACTCTTGTTCATAAACCTAATCCCACTTCCACATTTTAAAACCATGCAATCAAATCAATCCTCTAATGCAATAATATTCAGCTGCCAGGCAGCTGTGTTTGACTAGGTATTTATAATGAGACTACGTGAATGATTTTATTATGTGAAGATTGAACTGGGCACACAGTACTGCCTGAGGACTGCGCATTAACTCATATTTGTTCTATTTTCTCCTTTATTCTACAGACTAAGTTTGCTAATGCTAGAACTATAATATCCTAGATCCTTCCACTCTTCTCTAAACCATGCAATCACAATTAATCAATGTTTTAATTCTACGCTGCTCACCATCCAGGCAGCTGTGTTTGCCTATTACAACATATCCCTCTCCTTTATTACAGGGCGCGATGTAAACTTGGCCAGTTGGGAAGTGTTCCCTCTTTCAATTTGCTTTCCGCCGAGCAGGAGTCTGTCACCATGGAGACAAAAGGTCCTGCCGGCCCTGAATGGCCACGTTTATACCAAAACACCACTTGAGCGAGTGTTTCCGTCGCCTGTGTGCTTTATTTTCTAGAGCCATGTGGGGCCAAGTGTGAGTGAGGAGGAATAGAGAATGACGGAGTTGCCTCACTGAAAAGGCTTTTCTTTGTGTGGGTGTACATTGTTATGACAATAGGTGATGAACGTTTCCTTGGGCTATTCAGCATTGTTGTCATCCACCTTCTCCCACATTCAGTGGGACTAATTTGGAGTAAATTCCTAAAAATAACATTGGATTGAGTCAGTTGTAGTTTCAGTCTCCATGTCAATGTCCATTTCACTGCAGACATGGATACTAAGGATCAAGTATTGTATGATTATTGGCTGCTAATGGGAACAGCATGGCCTTCGATACTCTACAGTTAAAACATTTCACGAGGCCACTAATGGCAGAGGGACTGGTTTTTATTCTGCAGTATTGGTTTATCAGACTGGCAGCATGGCACTCATCTCACCTCAAACATGCAAAATATCCATTAAAGCTGGCAGTTCACTGGCCAAATTTGTGGCCAATCTGAATAGATTAGTGTGTGTGTATGTGTGTGTGTGTGTGTGTGTGTGTGTGTGTGTGTGTGTGTGTGTGTGTGTGTGTGTGTGTGTGTGTGTGTGTGTGTGTGTGTGGCCCCTCAGGATTTAAAGGAAAGGCTGTAAACAGTGAACCAAACTGACGGGATTCCTCCAGTGTGATTATCATATGAATAAGTATCAACACACAGCCTCACTTTGATTGGTCCAAATAAGGTCATTTCCCACAGTACCACTGGCCCAGATCCCAACTGTCAGCCTGTCACTGTCATCATTGGTGCCTCTACTCTGTGTGTGTATGTGTTTGTGTCTGCAGGGTCTGTTTTGTTCCTCACGGCTGAGACACTCCAGTCAGAGATGTAAATGACAGAGCTCCCCCAACCTCACTGATGGAAAATTACTTAGAAAGTCTGGGATGGGATTTAAGTGTACCGTCCTGCACTTAGTACTTCCGTTGGTTTGTCATTGAGAACAGACAAACAAAACTCTCTTTGTAGAGGAATGTTACCCATGTGCATGTTTACTATAAAGATATAATGCAGGAAACAGGTACTGTGGGTATTCGAATATTTACAACTGGGAAGGATTATTTAAAAAAAGCATGCTAAATGCAAATTTTGTGGCATTTTTCTGATTGAACCATACTTGGTAACTGGGGACTCCATTAAGTGCCATCTGGCTTATGGTTTCACACATGCAGCAATCCAGAGTCCATCACATCCCCCTTCACTGGTAAATCAAACCACATCAAGGCTCCCCTTGCACTGACTCTCTAAATGAAACATCATTTTAGATTGTTGTGGTGAAGTAAAGTTAGCTGACCACAAACAAAATGTCGGGTCACTCTCTGTATATGAGAACATGACGAAGATTTTTTTCCCACAGTTGGTGACTCTGCGGGTGTCATGGCTTTCTTGTTACAGTATATTACAGCTATGGAGAAGAAGGCTTTTATTAGAACAACGAATGTATGACTATGCATTAGAACTCCTGTCACAGCTGAAACACTAAAAAAGCGCAAGGTGTTTAAACAAGTTGTTTATCTAGACATCCCCCAAGGCTATGTCTTTTATCCGAACCACACCCGTCACCGAGCTTCCAACAATCAAACCTGTCCAGACCTAAAGCTATAACCTGTAATAGCTTTTTTTACATCAATATGAATGTTTTGTCATATTCATATATATATAATTTAACTTTAGGGCATTGTTGACTGACTTTAATGACCCTCAAATGATTTTGTTTCTGCCCAACCATTTGTAATACACTAGTAGAGACAGATTATGGTAGTAAATGGTGTTTTCTTATTATAGGTTGGCTTGGAAAGTCTTGAGGTTTAAGTGAGAGTAAAGGAAAAACATTCTCTTTTAACAGAAATGTAGTTGTATAAATAAAGGGCAGATTGCCAAATAATAAATAGATAGATATTTAGAGGTGAAATAGGGTGTAGATATAGCCTCCAGCTCTTTTCAAACATTTGTGTATATGTGTGTTTGCATGTTGAGTGATGGGGCGATGAGGTTCTTACCCAGCTTGTCGGCACAGGCAAACAGACCAACAGAAGTTCCCATATGTCTCTATATGTTATTTTTTCACAGAAACTAATCAGCAGCTATGTCTTCTTCAATATAAGCCAAGACAAAAGTTTGGGCGGTGTAAAATTAATCTTAAATCTTGTTCATAAAGGGTTTTGAAATTTACTTACGACTTTACGACTATATTTCAAATCCTCCTGATATGAAGTGTACACATCAGGCCTGTAGCTTCCAAGATTAAGGCACTTTTGTGCCCAGAGAATCACAATTGTCAACATCAAGATTACTGCTTTGTCCTTTTTGCTTTTGGCAAATCCTCTTAGGTTTACAGCAAAACAAAGAAATGCTGAGGTGATTACTTGGTATGGACCCTTTGACCTCCCTCTGAAACCTCTTTTCTTCTAAGCGCAAGTAATAATACCTGTGAAGCCCTTGCTCATCTTCCCACATTTTTTTTCATTCTCTCTTCCAGACACACACATTCAACTTTAGGTTACCTGAAATCCCACTTTTAAAAAAGTAGATTTCCTTGACCGTGCTCCCTTTAGGTCATTTTCTTTGATTCATCTCTTTCTTTCACCTAAAACTTTTCTCTCTCGTTTCTTCTTTTGTTTCTGCAGTGGGATATTAACACCTGAGAACAAAGGTGGCAGGGCAGCTTTAATGAATGTATCATCAAAGGTATTCTACTTTTGTCTGCCTGAGGGAGGTAAGACATCAGTTTCAGCTACAAAGACTCTTCTGCAGAGGCCACGCTGGAACCAGGAGGTCACAGGTTAGACCTCCACTATATTGTATGTCCACGTCTCTTCAATTGCCACGTCATTACAATACCGCCTCCATGCTCTATTATAAAGGGCCTGCTTTCCATCATCTGCCAGATATTGAAGAATGCAGTCCAATTTTTCTCCTCTCCATCACATTTTTGTAAAATATGCCACATATGATCTCATTGTTTGTGTTGGACATCTGGCTTTATCATGCTTTAATTCTCCTGGCCTCTGACCTTTTTCCATTCTAGTATTTTCCTCCTCTCCTTCCCTCCATCTGTGGACTCAATTCGAGCTTCTCTGTTAAGGATTACTTGAACCCCAGGCGACAAAATGCACATTAGCTAAGGTCATTATTTTTGTCCAAAAAGCTGAAATAAGGAAGTGCTTATCCATCCAAAAGAGGAGTCTTCTTGAGACCCAGATGGACCATTTTGACACTCTTGTGGCTACCACTTGTGTGGTCTGCCCCTTGTCTTTTGCTGTAAAAAAAAAAGTCAAGTTGAGGGAGGAAAAGCAAGACAGGATGAAACCCGCTCTTCTGCTGTCCGATCATTTTTTGTTTTGAAGAGAAAGAACAAAAGACGTAGAGAAAGCAGTTTTTCATCCGTGCTAAAACTCATCCAGCGATTGTCCTTTTAATTCGAGCAGTGATCAAAATCAAGAGTTCAAGAAGAGAGGCACTGAGACATTGATTCTTTTCTGATCTTTTCGGATCAAATGTGATTTAGAAAGCTGTTACTCAAATGTGTCATGTCAACTTGGGGCTGCACTGTCAGTAACTTCAGTTCATGACACAAATCCGACGCTGCTGACTGTAGAAATTACAGACTTTTTTTTTAGATGTATCAAAGCGGGACTAAATCTGGATTTACACGAGTCGAGATTACTGATATAAAATAGACATTATCCATGTATCATCATTTCCATTCAAAGTTCAATTGCTGGTTTAACGACCCAGAGGAAATTACAACAAGGAAGCAGATAGAGGCCGAGACTTGCTCGCCAACTGAACACATGGCTGCTGCTGGAGACCTTGGCTTATGCAGAAGTTAAACTTTTGACCTTCCTGCAACAGCATAACACAGTCTCTCTAAACACTTAGCCACCCCAACGTTTCACAGTCATGATGATAAGATGATCTCTGGTTACTTGGGGTTAAAAAACACACCCTCGCCTTGATTAGATCCAGCTTTGGCTGGTCCAATCCAGAAAGCACAACACACAGATGTGACTTCGCTCATTAGAGAGTGAAAATAAGATTTTTTTTAAATAGCCAAGTATTTCTATGAATTTCATCTGTATTTGTCCCATTTCAATCCAATGCCAATGTTCAAGACCAATGGTGGAAGTAGTGGCCTAATGACTTTGGTGTCCCAATGAGTTTCATCTGTTGCCACCAGCAAGTCAAGGTTTTCACTTATGCAATGAAATGTCTCAACATCTACTAAATGACTTTAGTGAAATTTGATACAGACATTCATGGTTCCCAGATGATAAATCCTAATGACTTTGAAGATCCCCTGACTTTTCCCCTACTGTCACCATAAGGTTCACATTTGTGGTTTTGAGTAAAATGTCTAGACAACTATTAGATGGATTCCCATGAAATTATGTACAGACATTCATGTCTCCCTCAGAATGAATTGTAATAACTTTTGTGATTCCCTGACACTTCCGGAGGAACTTTTCCATAGTTCTAACAACCCCCCTTTTTCTTGTGACCGCACCGCAAGAACTAGGAAATATCATTGTTCTCAGAATGCTGTTTTGAAGGACTTTTTAGCTTTTACTTCAGAGTAGGTACTCTCCTTTCCTGACATCAGTTAAAAGTTTTAATTTGTCCAATACTTTGGTTTATGACGAAATACCTCCAAAACCAAAGTCATTACCATCAACCAAAAATGTATTTTGTGTTTAGTGCTAATGCACCAACTAAGATGGTAAACATGCAAAACATTAGGTTGTTTGCATTGCCATTGTAAATACGTTAGCATGCTGACATTTAGCTCAAAGTACAGCAGTGCCTAAATACAGCCTCCCAGAGCCGCTAGCATGGCTCTAGACTCTCTTATTAACCATAACAACGATCTTTCCCTAACCTCAACCATATGGTAGGTGCCATGCGAATCGTCCAATATCAAGGTTTTTTCTGGCGACAAAGATCAAAAAGACTAATACTGGGAGCCTTCTACCTCCCACATAGTCCGCCAAAGAGCCTCCTCCTCTGTTTTGGGCCAATAAAGCCCAATAAGCCCAAAACTCTATTAAGGCAACATAAACAAACCTAATCAAGATTTGGGGAATGGGGTTAAAATAGAGAGATTTACTGGGAGGAGGTGCCAATCTGAAGCGATTAGACAAAAGTGTGTGTGTGTGTGTGTGTGTGTGTGTGTGTGTGTGTGTGTGTGTGTGTGTGTGTGTGTGTGTGTGTGTGTGTGTTTGTGTGTGTGTGTGTGTGTGTGTGTGTGTTTGGTTTTTGGGGCTAGTCAGAATAGAGGCTGAATGAGGATGAATGACAGTGTGAAAGAGGAAGAAAGAGAGCTTGTGTGCAGCATTCTCTCCTAAGTTTCACACAGGCCCTACCATTACCAGATGTCACAGTGAGGGTGGCTGCCAGCCGAATCACTGCTTATTTCTTTAAACTTAAACTCTCTGCTTCTTTCTCTTCTTCTCCGTCCTTCCTTCTTGATTCTTTTGCCTCTCTCTCTCTCTCTCTCTCTCTCTCTCTCTCTCTCTCTCTCTCTCTCTCTCTTTCTCTCTCTCTGTCTCTCTCTCTCTTGCTTTTTTTTTCTTCCTCCCTTCTCCACTTCCAGCTGTTTTTGGAACACGCAGCAAGAACGGGGGAAGTTTTCCACCAATTGTTTCGGTCCTGAGAGGAGCTCGGCGGTCGGACACTCCCTCCTTCTATCTCTCGCCCCTCTCTCTCCTCTGTCTCTCGCCCTCTCTCTCTCCTCCCCTTGTTGTGACAGAGCACACCTGCTTGATCTTGGCTGCACGCGTTCCGAGTCCAATTACCCCATAGGCCCTCACAGCCACTTCAGTCTCATCCCCCCACTCGACTGGATTTTTGGGAGTCAAGCTCATCTCGCACACTTCTACTCTCTTTGCTTTGGTTCTACTGAGAACAGGTAGGTTATTCCTTTAACTCTGAGAGTAGAGAAAAGTATGCAAAATAATGGGTGAAGTGTGGTTAGCAATAAGGCGTTGGTTTCATTTTTAAAGAAATAGAGAGAAAGTTTGCTGGATTGTGACTTTTTGCATTACAAAATCTGTCATTCAGGATTTAAAAGTCATAAGTGCTTGTGTTTTTTGCAGTTACAATAGTTAAAACTGGATTTGACTATGTTTGATTCACTTCTTCATACATTTTTGTACGTTGTGTGTATTTCAGATATGTTGCCAGGTCTTGTTCCCACAGTTCTTTTGGCTTTGTGATGAGAGACCTTTAATCATTTCCAGTCCAATCTGCATACAGCTCAGTGAAAAGAGCAGCGGCTAGGGAAGGGGGTGTGGTAGTGCAGTTGATGCTGGTACCTCACTCCCCTGCCAAAAAAACATATTCTCCTGGCCCATTGTTAATCTCTAAGGTGTCCACCACTGAGTGCCATGTGATGTTTTCAGCACCTTCTTAGTTTAAAATTTCAGCTTGCTGTTTTTTTACTTGCTTTTTGAGAAAAGTGTTTTTTGATTGTTTGGATGTGTTTGGATGTAACCCATTCCTCAAGCTAGCTTTTGGAGTGTGTTAGTTGTATACTTGATCAGATTTGTAGTGCTTACATAAAGACAAGGGGTTGAGTGAGGGGAAGGCAGAAAGTTAGTTTCTTCCACAGTCGACAATTGCTAATGTTTTTGTTGAATTCATGTGTTCATTTTCTCTCTTTGTTTAGCTTTCTTTCATTCTTTTTCTCTTTTTTTCTTTCCCTGTGGTGTTTTTGGGCAGTCTACAAACAAATGAGGAGAGAGAAAAAAAAGAAGCTAAAACAACAATGAGGATTTCATTGTGTTGATTCAGCCCATTAGTGCTTGTCAAGAACTTGATATGGAAAAGTTGTTTCCGCTGCTTCTCACTCTGTCCATTTCAGCAGTTCATTTGAGACTGCAGCCAGACCGTTCTAACCCCAATCTCTTATCTGTCTGCTCTGCGGCCCTGTTTCTTCTCAATGTGAACCTTCTCTGCCCACAGTTTGCTGCTGTTTTCACAGGAGCAGAACAGAACCCAAATTGCTAGGGGCAACTTAAAGTGAGAGGCTTTGAAGAGGAGATGAACAAAAAAAAAAAAAAGCTGTACCTGGCAACGCACAGAGCCATTAATCCCATAATGGTACAGCTTCCTCTATCAAAGAGAGGTCTGATGGCTTCCCGGCAAGCCACCAAACAACTCTCAGCTAACTCATTACATCCTTTTTTTGCCAGCAGGGAAAACACCTAATAAGGCTCAGTGCACTGAGTGGACTGGAGTGAAAATGAACAAGGGAAAAAGTGAGACAAACTAAATAGAAGGAAAAGTTCAGAATAGAATAGAGGCTAAAAGAGGCATAAACAGTGTACTAAAATACATTCAGAGCAATGAAAGTACTTCAGCAGTCCATACTGTTGAGTTGAGCTGAGCAGATGTTTAACATTTGAATCAGGAATGAGTGAATGGAAGGTTAGGAGGAGACAAGGCCCAGATTTGCACTCAGGGGCTGCATTTTTTCCATCAACTCTCAGGGTCAAAAAGAGCAAAAGAACAATGGAATTGAATGGACATCAGCCACGAAGACTTCCCCCCCCCTTTGCTCACTGGAATATCAGAAAGTTTCACATGTCAGTCTTTCTGGCCAAAATTTTAAGGGTCACACAGAGAAAGAAAATACCATAAGCTATGGGAGAGAAGCCGGGGAAGAAAGGGAAAGAGCACAAAAAGGGAGGAGGAGATGGAAAGAGAAGAAAGGGAGAGAAGGTTGGGCAGTTTGTCCACGTCTGTGCAGCGCAGACTGTTGATAATGGGACTGAGGTTGATGGCAGGCCGACAGCTCTTCTCATGGAACAGCTGAAATGTGGTTTAACCACTCGCTGGCTTTCTCATGCCATGGCTCCAAACAACAGGCCTACTTGAATGATCCCTGAATGATCTTTCAATAATAGTTATGGCTCTGACACTTTATTTCTTCTGCGTGAAGAAATTATATTGATTGTAGTGGTCAAAAGAGTCTTGGGCATTCTTGAAGCCAAAAAATGTCTCATTTAAACATACATGGGTGGTTATTTTCCGGACGAGATTTCTCCATACTTCTTGTAACAGGAAGGTTTTGGCTCTGAAATTGTTTGTTGGCCATGTCTTTGCATATTTTCAGATACACATCTTCTCGCTCACAAAATCCCCTGATGTATCAGACATTTGTTGAAAATAACGACTGCTGACTTCTCCCACCACTGCCAAAGGAAGAGTCCATAAAATCATCATCATTCATTTTTTACATTGCAGCGGCATTATCGATCACGCTCATGTGTACAACTGCGTGGGAGGGGAATTGCACTCATTTGCTAATGGGTTAAAAGGGCCACACGTGTTTTAAACGTCCTGTGGCCTTGTAAATACCTTCCAATGATTCATTGCTGACAGACGCTCTGCAGAGGCAGAAGCAGGCCTGTGGAGAGTTAGAGGGGAGGGGGGAAGGTAGCGGGCCAGGGTGGAGGGCAGGATGGTGGTTGTCTGCTTTATATTGTTTCCTTCATTGCAACATGGTTTGATTTGCTAAAATCACGACAGCTGAACGCTAACGTATGTTCCTTTCACGCTGCAGAAATTTAATTGAAAGATTTGCTGATGTGGTAATCGTTCTGCGGGTATCTCACGGATTTTATAAGCTTGAGAGTTTCAAGGAAAGGCAGTGACAAAGAGAAGAAAGTGACAAAGCAAAGGAGGGAGAAACATTACTTTACTCCCTCATGCAAGCTCTGCTTCCTGTCTGGGAATCATTAGTAATGCTGGGGCCAGACTTGGGGGAGAGTGTAGGGAAGGAAGAGAGGGATGAGACAAAAGAGGGGCACAGAAGAATTGACAAGGATGCCGCCGCCACAGGAAATGTCAACCTCCTTCGTCTGAGATGGGATGATGAATCGCAGGTTTTAGAGACATGAGAGAAAAAGATATGATTCTGGTTCGTGTACTATTTACCACATGCCCTTTTACTAGGATTATAAATCTTTTGAAAATACAGACTAAACTTTTTACTTTTTGATACATCTTTTCTATACCCACCATAGTTCAACAGGCATCTGCTGACCATTTAAAGCCCTTTCAAACTCTTCGGAAGGCCTTGAACCATCATTTCAGTTGGGTTTGTTTCACCAGTGATTCAAGTTTAGAGTGAAATGACAATACAGATTAACATAAAAACAATCAATAACTTCCTTTGCTAGTGCATGAACTACTACTACTAGTAAAAGTCACCATAAGCTTTTATCAGAATTAGGTCAAAAATAAAAATGGTTAAATACATCAGATCCGTTCATTTCCATGATTTTTAAAAGTTAATTACTAGTAGGAAACTAGTGTGTACCAAGTCCTTTCATATTTGCACTGATTAGTGACGGTCCACTTCTTGTGAATAAAGCCTGTCCCATTTTCATCTTGTAAGCTGGCAAACAGCCACCGTACCACGACGTGATGCTGGCCAGTCAAGTTACCCCATATCATTTCATAATGATATATTATGAAAATAACTTTGGAGAGGAGATATATAGTTTATAATGTTACAAATGGAATACCCAAATAGTAAAAGTAAAAGGAATGTCATTAGTAAGTAATATGGGTAACATGGTCTGTCTGTAATAGTTATTAAAAAAACAAGTGAAGATACAAAAAAAAAAACTGCAAAAATATAAATTTTAGGAAAAGGTAATTCAAAGTCAGATGATGTTTCCTAAGCTGCAGGGCACTAAATGAGCCCTTTTGATTTCCAGTTAGGATTCCTCTGTCAAAGTGAAAATGATAAGGGTAATACCTTTTATCCCATAACAGAAATCTTCTTCGAGGAGATTCAAATTGCTGATACTGGCGAGATCTAGAGTTTGCATTGTCAAGTCATGTTCCAGCATGCTCTGTTGGCAGCCTTGTGGGTTTAACATGCACACATACACACACGTGTGTTTGTGGAGCCTGTGTAGTGTGTTCAGTAGATTCTAGGTGTGTGTGTGTGTGTGTGTGTGTGTGTGTGTGTGTGTGTGTGTGTGTGTGTGTGTGTGTGTGTGTGTGCATCTTCTTAGAGCAGGGCCGGTGGACACATCTGAACATTGGTAATGAAAGAACCAACGCCCGAGGCACAGCAGGTTGTCTCATGCATAGAGGCTCATCCCAGGTGTAAAAGCTGTGAAAAGCCTTGAATTTCAACTCTAAAAAAATATACAGTGACAGTCATGTTCACAGACAGGCCTTGGTTGACAGTGTACCCATTATTTCACCACTCTAATGTATTGTACAATGTACAGGCCCTCCATCTCCAATTCCCAAATCTCCTAACTCACTAATATCAATACCACATACAGTATGGTTTATTCTGCAGCCGTGGTTACAAATTGTCAGTTCAACAATAATTCCTGGAAATCCCTTATTTTCAATTTTCTTATTTTGATTTCAAAATCTTTCGTTTTAGTCTCATCATGAGTCATTCTTGTCATTGCAGTAATGCTGCAGCCATCGATTGCCCATAGAGCTTAGTTTAAGATCACTCTCTTCCCCTTCTTTTTGCCTGTCTGGCTTACATTAAAAGCTGCTGAAGTGTTTATGGACAGGTTGATATATTAATGGCAGGACATATGGAGGGCCATCTGAAATCCTGCACCAATGCCATGGGTCAAAGTAGGTAGATAAGGTTCAGTGAGACCTCTGTTATTTTTTGTGCATTGCTGTTCCTTGAAGCAAAGCTGGTACACTGACTTTAAAGATAACTGAATGTTCCAGCCTGCAAGATGTACCAGATGTGAGGAGTTCACAACACTATCACCTCCTATGAAAAGTTATACACTGACTTTAATGTACTTTCCAGTATTGGCAATTCATGTATTAAACTATGAGACAAACCCATGTGGCATCCAAGCAGGATAAAACGAATCACCAAGAGCATCTAAAAGCACTTTTTTAACCCAGGAGTGCTTTGCATCCCTAAATCCAAAACGCCGGCAGAATGCTGCTGCCAAGTCTGCAGACAAGGTTTTCGTTGGATTGAGCTTTCAGCTGCGCTTAGATAAGAGAGCCAACACAGCCAAGATTACTCAGTCTGTCTGAAGACTGGAACAACGTGTACTCTGGATCTACTGTATGTTCAGACCGGAGCTCTTTGTTTCAACGCCTCCCACGACAGTACATACTCCCATGTTTCCAAGTGAGACAAAATGGCAAACGTTTTGCATGGAAAACTCTTCGCATCTATACATCAAACATAGTGTGGCACCATTCCAGGCTCTAAGTGCCGACTTATGAAATCATTCTTTTGAATGTTCATAGTTTTTTTCCACTTCATAGCATTAGAACAAGAGTAAAAAAAAAAGAAACATTAAGATGCAGAGCTATCCCACCCAACACAATTCCCCTCTGTATGAAAGTGATTTCAAGCTTGGTCATACTGTATGCAAGCACTGTAACCACTGGACTGAAGCTGTACAGTGTGTCAAGGCGGTAACTGTTTTGTGGACACAAACTTGAATTACTGCTTGTGTTGAGAGTCCCTCCAAACCACGATCCCGTGTCCTGACGTAACCCTTACCTGGATTTACACTACATCAGCACATCTCTTTCTTTTGCTTTTTTCTCTTATGCTCAAAGAGACACACTGATTTAAAAGACTTAAACCTTGTTTTCATGTATTACATGTTTACATATAAAGGTGCACATACAACTTGTGCACTTGCTTTAATACACTTAAAGACACAAACTATTGCTTTAGTCACACCTAAAAAAACATGGAACTATACACTCAAATGACAGTTAAACAAAGATACAGCTTATAAGCACCATACACATGCACACAGACCATATAAACCAGCCCAGAGTCACTTTCAGCTCTGGCCAACTGGTTTGGGTCAGTTTCATCATCCTGGTCATGATGTTCAGGTCAAGGTCCGCTTCAGAACAGCGACTCCCAGATCATTTGTTAGCAGCTGCGGCACAAATCCGCCCTTCAATTATTGTGGAACCAAGAGGGAAGGAGCAACGTTTGGCTATACGCATGACAAGCAGATTGCTGGGTGTGTGTGTGTGTGTGTGTGTGTGTGTGTGTGTGTGTGTGTGTGTGTGTGTGTGTGTGTGTGTGTGTGTGTGTGTGTGTGTGTGTGTGTGTGTGTGTGTGTGTGTTGAAGTAAAAGGTCAGGGAGTTTTGTGGATCTCCACACTGTATGAGTTTAAGAGAGTGCGTGGATGTGTCAACTTGTGTGTGGTTGTTTAGAAATAGAAGACAGCATAAGGAAGCAGGATTCTCCCAGTGACTCCACTTCTACAGATATATGCTCCTTAAAGGATTTTAATGGCAAACAAATGATTACTGTGATTTATTTATTTGAATAGAAAATGTAGCACAGTGCTGTACAGTGGCAGTGGAATGTCCCTTGATGCATCTCCTGTGTATTCCTGCAAGAGCTAATGCAGATGTTCCTTATGCAGCAATCAATGTTGTTTCTTTGTATTAGATTGTATTATGGTATCTAGATCAGTGGACCAACAGTAAAACATTAGTTTGCTCTTTAATCACAGGTACACAGGTACTTTTCTTGCAGGGGCTAGGTTGAAAAAGTTCAACTGATTTAAAAAAACAATTTGAATAAAAACTGTAATCACAGTCACATTTCACATCTAAAAATTACATGTTACGATTGAGAGTGTGTTAAAACCATAGACTGTATATTAATGGACAGCGCATGTATGACGTCACCCATTGGTTTGTGGAGATTTGCTATCCGTCGTCGAGTTTGCCGTTATGGGCGCAGCCATCCCGGTTGCGGAGGTGACAATTTTAGACGAGAGGGAGGAGCTGCATACACTCTACGTTACGTAACACACTTTCACTGGCAATCACATCATAGCCACGCCCTAAAACACCCCCTGCTTTATCGTCGATTTTAAAATCAACCAGACTATAATTCAAAAGATGAACGTCATTCTGTGTTGCAGAAGACTTAAAACTAGCGATTGAGACCATAAACCCATTATGAAAATGTTTACTGAGGTAGTAAATCAAGTGAGAAGTGGGTCACTTTCTTATAGACTTCTACAGAAACTGAACTCCTTTTGCAACCGCATGTGTCGTCCCCTGCTGGACTTCAGATAGAATGCAGGTTTAAGGAACTTCCGCGTTTGCAGCACTTTGCCAAACCGAATGCGTTGTCCATTAATATTAACAGTCTATGGTTAAAACAACTATTAGAGGGCAAAAAAGCTGATGCCAAAGTGAAAATGTATAAACTGTACAATAGTTAGCTAAAAAAGAATGGAAAAATGGTTGAAATAGATAACTAAAAGTAGCCTAATGGCTACATTTTTAACTAAAACTTGATAAATGGTTAAATAGTAGTCTACTGTTGTAACTACTACCATTCCTTAGTTACACATTCGTTAGGTACCTGTACAGCCTGTCCCTTCTGATAAAGTACTATTGTGTAATTTTCTCGTTTGGGTTTGCGCTAACCCATGGTCTATCACCTTTCACCTTCTGCTTAAAACTGACCAGTTAAAAAGCTTATTTGACCAACCTCACTAAATTGTTACACCCAAGTGTTTAACCTTCTCGCCACTCGACCTCTCACCTTTGCCCTTTGCTTCTCTGGTCTTCAATAAATTTCCTGTGTTCTGTCTTTCTCTCACTGTGTCCTTCTTCCTTCACAGTGAATGAAAACAAACAGTTAAACCAAGTATGGTAGTTTCAAAACTAATCATAGACAGACTATTTTGAAAGTGTATCCACCCAAACCTTTGAAATGTGTCCTCTCGTCCTCCAGGCTCCTGCTAGCAGCACCATGAGGTCAGCCTGTCTCTCTCTGCTCCTGGTCACGGCCTGCTGGGCTCTGCCCTTCCGCCAGTCTGGGTTTCTAGACTTCATGATGGAAGATGAGGCAGGATCGGGCTTGCCTGAAGTGCCAGATGTAGGCTTCCCTGTCATGCCTGAAGGACCCAAGTGCCCCTTCAGATGCCAATGCCACCTGCGAGTAATCCAGTGCTCGGACCTCGGTAAGACCTCCCACTAATGGTTCATATGGTTGTGTATAATCCCACACACCAGTCATCTGGATCATTTGGATTGATGCTACATGTAGCCCATAATCCCTATAATATATCGGTGTGACTTGATTTGAAATGCAGTTCAGAGTAAATGCAACAAACTTCTTGTTCACATCCATTTTCTTTTCCCAATCCTCCATTCGGATCTGGATTTTAAACAAATGAGGTCACGTAAATGGAAGAGATGAGGTCAGATGGCTGCAGTAGTTTTATTGTACTTCTGTTGTGCTGAGTGACATCACTGTTTTTTAAGAGCAGAAAAGGTCCCTAACTCTACAAACTGTCTTGTGCGTCTAGCCAAACCCACATGTTCATTCCAGGGGTATGCTATGTTACATTATTGTGAAGTCCTCCAGAGATCATGACCCCTAAGTTGACACCTTAAATGCTCACAGATGCTGTGAGCTATATTTCACTTCCTGAAACAATTACATTATATACCCTTTCTGGCAGAATTGTTTTTCAAACAGTGGTGGAGATTAAATGTTAGATTGGGCATTGGAAAGTCCAAAACTTGTTTCTCAATGTAAAGCTTACTCACCAAGGTCAAAAGTCTATACTTAATTTGCCGAGTTTTTAATTCAGCAGTCACAACAATTTCCTTAATTGTCATCTTCGTTGTTTGGAGCGTATCCACTCTGTTTGTCTAATCTGATGCGTAGCATATACAACAGCTTGAGTCATCCCACAAACTTTGTCATAGAAAGTCCCTGACTTAATTTATTCTTGTATATTACACAAACATGCTTTGCTACACAGTTGTGTCTGATAGTTTTTTGGCTCTGCTTTTATTTGGAAAGGATGGAGCATGAGCTTCAAGGAGGCAGATAAAGGAGAGAAGGGAGTTTCACAAATGGACAAACTGGGAGGATAAAATAAAAAGAGGAGTAGACAGACATAACCAGCTCATAACCACATTGGTTTAGTAAGCTTAAGAGGGCCAGGGTTGAGACGGTGAAATGAAATAGCGTTTACAGATTCAGGATAGTATAAGCATAAGCAGAGTATGCAGACAGACAAGCAGACCCAGGTGGCTCAACAGTCAGAGCGACAGACAGTCGGAGAGAGTGATGTTCAGGAAAAGACCGGTTCCATTACATCAGTCCTCTAGTCGGGGTCCTAGTCAGCGCAGCACTTTCCCAGAGACACAGCTCCATGGCTCAATTCTCGACTCCTGCATTAGCACTGTTGGCCCAGCGCCTCCATCTGTTCCACGTTTAGACACACACAGGATTAAAACTTATTTGTATGTATTTGGGCACACTATCCCAAAGCAACTTTTTGTAGATGTGGATTTTCCTCCGTTAGATTGAAGCTGGCAGGATGACAGCTAGACAAACATTCAAGAAAGAAAATCTTGCCTAGGGTTCAAATGAGTTGTGATTATATTTGCCAACTCTGTTAGAATGAGGTTTTGCTTATCCATAGACTGGACAACTGTGTATCCTGCTTACAAGTATTAAGATTCACCTAGTGGCACAATCAGCAGCTTCTCTGATTTTAAATGTTTTCTTTTATAAACAGTGATTGTGTAAGATGTGTGGTAATATATCTAAATGTACTCATATCCTATAAGGTAATCAGGCCTTTGATGATGCAGCCAGATCAAATCGTCTTGCCCAGCCACAGCAACAGACATGGCAAGGCACTTCCAAACATAAACACTATCATTAATGCTTGGAAGTGCTTAAAATAAGCCCAGCCCAGTCTGAAGCAATTATATGCTTCATATCCCGATCACTTTGCTTTAAAATGGAGTGATTAATAGTGACTATAATAGTGGGAGCCAGACTTAAAGTCACATTCTTCTTGTTTATTTCCTGCCAAGTTGCCATCAGTTGAAAAGTGAGATGCTGACCGAAACATGACATTCAAATAATTTATTTGCAAGAGTCAGTTCATGTTACTGTTATCATGGCACTGATTACAGCGCTAATCATTTAGTTTCATATGGCCAAGTAATTGTATTTGAAGTACATTAGTACTGTAGTACCAGTATAAGGGGAGTATTAGTTTTATATCCGTTTTTAATTTAAAAAATGCCAGGGATTATCTGTTCAGCAGGTAATCTTATACCAAAAGTGTAAAAGTGAACATAAAATCGGGGTAATATCTTTATTTTGAAGCATATTTCTTTAAAATAAATCTGGGTGTTACTCTATGAAAATCTAAATAATTACATTTAAACTTCTCAGTGATGCTACACACACTAACAGACCCATTTTAAATGCTGGAATGCCCTTTTTTTTAAATACTTCTTCTAGGTATTTTGCATTTCCATTAAGTTGGGGTGCATGATACATTTGATTTCGAAAAAAAAAAGAGTATTACAAATTGAATCAGCATAGGCTGAAATAGTCTAACTTTTACTTTTAGAGAAAAACAATAACAAAGAATGTGTGTGACATGACAAGTATGGCAGTACAGTATATAGTGTGGTGCTGCAATGGTGGTGGTGACCACAAACAGCTGTGATGGTTTGTGGGTCATTTACTGCCGAGTTGGAAAAGCCGAGAAAAAAAGCAAATCTAGCTGGTGTTTGGGTGAGCTGAGCAGAAGTTGTCACAAGCTTTTAGGACAAAATGTGTCCAGACATACGTATGTGGACTAGACATGCAGAATGTAAGCTTCTTTGTTAAACAGTTTATTCTACGTCTCTTCTTCTAAAATGTAAACTGCCCATAATGAATCTCAGGGGGATTTTTGGGTTACCACAGATGCAGAAGTGCATACACCATGACTCCTGGCTGTCTTCGCTCAATTTTGTTTAAAAGCAAGTCCACTCAACCAAACACTCTTTTACTACAGATGCCATTTTCTGTCACATTAGCCATGCCATGATAAAGTCCAAGCAAAACGATATAGCGTGAGCTCAGTGTCCAGGTATGCAGTCGCTTACTTACTCCAAAGGAAATTTGTCTTAAGGTCCATTTCCACCATGTGTGCCTCGAAGCACATGAAACATTTGTTTGGTCCCATTGGAATGTCACTATAAAACCCGTTCTGCTCTACGTCCCTTTCATCGAGACTTTATGTAGCATGCTACATTGACAAAGCAGACTTTGAGTGTTGCTACTGGAAACTGGATTACTCTTTCCGGCTCGTTCAGATTTGATTCTCTGTCATAACAGTTCTTAAGAGTGTAAAGCCCCTGAAAACTTAATTTCAAATATAAAGTACTTCTCCTCAACATCAAACATGTATAACTAAATAAGCAACAATCAAAGTTAAAGTTCAGAAGAAGAAAAAACATCCCTAGTTACTATTTCATCAGATTTGACGGACAGTGCCAGCAGCATTAATAAACAACCAAACAACTTTTGCTAAACCCTGTCTGGTACACATATGTGACATCACCTTTTCCATCTGCCCACTTAAAAAGTAATGACAAAAGCCAGGACAAAAACACAAAAAACTCTCAAGCAAAAGTGCCAAAATTCTTCCAACAGAACATTTTGTTTATTGCTTGAATTTAGAAACTTAATAAGATAATTTATTGTCAGGGCCTTTAACATCCAACCGACCCGATTTAAAGGGCCTCAGTATGTAGTTTACAACTGATGGACACTGACCATCAAACACTAACCATGGTCATGGAGATAAGTAGGTAACCATTTTGTATCCATTTCCTGTTGCGGTCAGATTGCGGTTAACCTCTCGACACCACCTCACCTCAAATTTAGTTTCCCATTATCCATCATTTTGACTGATGTATTGCATTTGCATGCTTCTAACCCTCTTACCTAACATCTGATTAAATAATGTCTCGTAAAAATTCACCATCAGGTCTGACGGCAGTTCCTGAGGACATCCCAGACGACACCACCCTGCTGGACCTGCAGAACAACAAGATCACTGAAATCAAGGAGAATGACTTCAAGAACCTCAAAGGACTACATGTAAGAGACATTTCAGGTCCATCTGCAGAGCTCCATGTCTGTGTATGATTCCTAATGTTCTGTTATGTGTTGTTATGTAACCATAACACAAACTGCAACCCTTCTTCAATATGAACCTTGTTGATCCCCATGGGGAAACATCTTGTTTTTAAATGATTCATTCATGTGCGTCTTCAGTTTTGTGTAAAATGTTACCACCCGTCAGAGCAATTGCGCATTTTAAAAACAATTACCTGACTTCACCTCCCATCCCCAAACTCTCTTCATCCTCCTCCATATATCCTCCTCTCACTCCAGGTGCATGGAAACTATTTACCCGTAGGCCTTACACCCTCACGCCTTCAAACTCTGGTAGCTTTCTTCTTGCAATAAATACCTCCGTCTGATGGCCAGGGCTGTTTCCACTGTAATGTAACTGGCCTCTTAAGGGCATGGACCACATACTTCACATTACCCCATGTCTGCTTTACATGGGAGTGGAACAGCAGGAGTGAGAGTCCTCTGCAAATGCATTAGGGATAACTCCAGAGTGGACTTGAACTTGGCCCGCCACCTTGACAGCGCACAGGCACCTGGATGGAACAGCTGTTGAGCTCAAAATTTCCTGTTTTTGTAGAATCTCATCTGGGACGTATCTCATATGGGAAGTACACATTTTTAATTGTACCCTTGGTGCATTTGAAGCAGGAAACGTGTCTGTGTGGAAGAAAAAACAGTGAATGCCAATGAGGTGTAAAGTTTCCAATAAAGGTCAAATTCCATATTAATAGAATGTGTTGTAAATTTGATTAAGAACAGACAGAAAAAGTGCTGTAAAGATGCCAGACTAAATGGTCATTTCCTCCCAGTGTTGTGGAGATAGTGGTAAACGCTCTACTACACCATGCAGGAAGAATAAAAAAAATTAAAATATTTAACACTTGAATCTGATCTTCCTGGGATTCTTCCTTAAAGGCTCTGATCCTGGTGAACAACAAAATTACCATCATCCACGCCAAGGCCCTCAGCCCTCTGACCAAGCTGCAGCGTCTCTACCTGTCTAAGAACAAGCTGAAGGACATGCCCGCCAACATGCCTAAGAGCCTGCAGGAGCTGCGCATCCACGAGAACGAGATCACCAAGATCAAAAAAGCATCCTTCCAGGGCATGTCCCATGTCATCGTCATGGGTATGAGAATAAAATTGTTTCTGCTTTGTTGAAAAATACAGAGATTTATTTGTATAGCACCAGCTGTTTGAAGAGGTATGACGTAGATTTTTCAGCAGTAGGTCACATCTCCGGAGGTGTATCCGTGACTTTGCGGATGGCCACAGTTCCGCAGGAGTGATAAAAATATTTACCCAGAGTGAAACTAGTGTTTAAATTTAATGTTTCCGCAGTCTGTGCCGAGTTTTCTAGGAATTTCATGAAAAACAAGATCCTCTTTTAGCCTTTGTTAAATGTTGATCAAAGTGATGCATAAATAATTTTAGTTTGAGAATTATTTAAAAAATACACAATTATTCAGGAGTGCTTCAAATGTTCCAAGCCAAACAATGGACCCATTCAATGTACCCTTCAACTACTGCAGAGGATAAAAACAGGTTTTTATCAGTCATTTTATTTATTGTTAAAGGGGGTACCTGCCTGTGAATGGTAAATTTGATTGAATTTGGTTTGGAAAGACCAGACATTTCACTGTTGAGACAAGATTTACACATCACAATTGGGAAGTGATGAGACTGCTACAGACTGTTAATGCATGACTACACAGATGTTTTGTTTTTTCCAAAAAAGATTATTTGTCCTCATTCCGCATTTTTTTTTTTTGCTTCACTTTGGCAACTCATTTCTAACTTGTAAAACTTCCTGTTCCACAAATTAAAAAGTGTCATTCTGTCATTGCTTAACTAAAGCTCAAAGTGTGGATTCAATCACTTAAAATTCAATAATATGAGAATTATTATCTGTGACAAATCTGGGAATCTGGCATGGAGAAAGGCTGTGTTTCAAACACAAGCTATTCTCTTGCCTAAGACTTTGTTAACTCATGACTCAGCTCTCTGTTCCTGTAAGAAATTAACTTCATAGACATGATCTGTTACTGCCATTCTCTCTTTCTTTTATTTTTTTCTGTCTCAACTGTTTTTTCCTTAACTTTTTTCAGAGCTCGGCTCCAACCCTCTGAAAAGCGCTGGAATCGAGGCCAGTGCTTTTGCTGACCTGAAAAGGGTCTCTTACATTCGCATTGCTGACACAAACATCACAGAGATCCCAAAAGGTAAAGATCTGATATCTATTTCCACATATAATTTGGCTTAATCCAAGTTTTATTCAGTCAGGGTCAGCCAAAAACAACCATCTTCTATCAAAAGAATGCATGCTTGGATTTAAATCAATGGGCTCAATGTGATAAAACACAGACTGTACTGCACAGTAATTCAAAACTAGCCTAGCCTCTCTCAGGGTGGGAACATATCTGGTGCATTTAGTAAAATGATACATGGAATGATCTTTTGGATTTAATAGACTTGTGAACAGCCATTCCTTGATAATTTATCTGTGCTTTTTTAGCTTTTTTGCATAAAATGCCTGTCTTGTGGGTTGCCAGGTCTGCCCAGCTCTCTCTCTGAGCTCCACCTGGATGGAAACAAGATCTCCAAGGTTATGGCTGCCAACCTCCAAGGCCTGAAGAACCTGGCAAAGTAATACAAATTATGATTCTCTCTTTACATAAACCCATGTTTACCATATACTGAAAAGGGAGACTTTGTAACTATTGCTACAGCAGCCATTGTGGTTAGAAATGGCAGTTACAATGCCATTGTGCTTTGAGAGTCCCTTAATTTCCTAATTGTCTTGAGTCATGTCTCCTGGCTTCTTGTTTTACTTTTGTTAGGCTATATAACCATTTTAATGTTTTTGTAAATGCTAACACGTAGCACAAGCAGTGACTGATAAAGTCAGCACATTGACTGAATAATGTCAGTTCTATCTATCTCAAGTTTGCTAACATTAGCCAGCATAAGCTACTGGTCCAGACCAAGTATGGTTGTAGCAGAAAAAAACCTGACTGTATTATAATTAGCAAGGTGCATTTTATTGCTCATGAATTCAGCCTTTCATGTATGTCAGTCACACAGCCGTATCTATCTAAAGTTTGCTAACATTAGCCATAAGCTACTTGTACCTGACCAAGAGAGGTTTTAGCGGGAAAACTGAGTGTATTGAATCTAGCAAGGTTTCATTTGTAAGATGACGTTTGTGTTATTTCAACATGAATAATGTCAGCTGTCTCTGTCTAAACTTTGCTAACCGTAGCATTAGCCACCATAAGCTACTGGTCATACCAGACTAAGTAAGGCCATAGTGGGAAAACCCCTGAGTGTATTTAACAAGTTTTATTGCAAATGAATTCAGCTTTTCATTTGTAAGAGAAAGATTGCCTTATTTCAGAATTCCAAACCTTTTGGAAACATGATATTCCTTTTATTATTCTGTTTGGTTTTTACGACGGAGCATTAGGGCCACATCAAGGGAAAAAAAATTAAGGAGGAAGATTTTTTATTTATTTTGCATTTCGAGAATAAATTCGAAATGTCGAGAATAAAGTCAACGTGACGAGAATAAAGTTGAACTACCATTTCGAGAATAATATTGAAATGTCAAGATTAAAGTTGAAATGATGAGAATAAATTCAACTCCTTTATCACTTAATCACATTAGAGCGACTGTCCGCCATGCCAGCTGCCATGTAGGCAACATCATAGATATGGGTTACATCCTTGGAGTGCCGAGCTCGCCTGAGCCCCAACTCCTTCAGGATCAAACAATTTGATCAATTGTCTTATTGTGTCTTGTGATACAACATATCCTCTCTGTATTGCGCGTAGGTGTAACCGTCAATAGCCTACCCTTGCATCTGTCCATTACAAGCTATTTCAATTTGCAGGAATACGGCCACCTCTTCCAAGTTTGTGTGGTTTCTCCTTCTGAACAGACTTATCACCATACTGTGTTTATGTGCCAAAAGCTAAAGAATTTCCTTGTTATTAAAACCGATTCTGAAGTATAATATCACAAGGTATTTTGTAGAAGACTATAGGTAAAGCTAGTAGTTTGGTTTATTCTTAAAAGTCCGATTCTTAAAATATCAGGTTTTTTCTCAACATGTCGACTTTATTCTCGAAACGGTATTTTCAACTTTATTCTCATGTTGACTTCATTCTCGACATTTCGACTTCATTCTCGAAAAAGTATTTCAACTTTATTCTCGTCATGTTGACTTTATTCTCACCATTTCGACTTCATTCTCAACATTTTGACTTTATTCTCGAAATGCAAAATAAAAAAAAAATCTTCCTCCTTAATTTTTTTTCCCCTGCTTTACTCTGGTATTACCGTTTAAGGGATTTACTGTATAAAAAGACTTAAGACCCAAACAGTAGTTTTTGGATAATCAAAATAACTGGTTTGTGCATAAAATGTGGATACACTTTGTGTTTATAAGATTACTGCTCAGATTGTGCCAAAGATGGCATACCAAACTAGAACAAAGAGGTCTTTGATGAAGTGAAGTAGGTTGTAAAGGATATGAGAGAAGGATGGTTTTTATTTTCCACTCAGTTAGAATTAAGAAATAGACTTGGAAAGTCATGGCCTCAATGCAGTATGCGGTAGATTCTTTTCGGTATCCGGTATGTTTTTTGGGGTTTTTTTGCGCCATATTGTTAACTAACGATAATTTTGGCAAACAGAGACAAACATTGAAGTCCCTATCTTTGTTTCTCCACTCGTGTGCTCTTGTGTTCTGCTACACATTTGCACATTTCCATGTTTCATGTACTTGCTGATTTGTCCTGCAGACTGGGTCTGAGCTACAATGAGATCAGCTCTGTGGAAAATGGCACTCTGGCCAACGTCCCCCACCTCCGAGAACTGCACCTCGACAACAACGCTCTGACCAGTGTTCCTGCTGGCCTGCCTGACCACAAGTACATCCAGGTACATACTGGTTTCTTTAGCATTGTAACTACTATATCTTAGATTGTTATTGCATCCATTTAGTTCCAATAAATTATCTCTGCTTGAGCATTATAGTTATGTTTCTCATTTTTTTACGGTGTGATCACACACTGCTCATTTTCTCTGATCTAATCCATACTGGAAAAGTTTACTTTGTTGCATTTTTGCATTTGGTTTGTTTCACTGCCCGATTACAAGTCAAGCAAGGCTTCCCTTAACAAAAGTCACATGGATTCATTTAGTTTGTTTATTGAGTAGTGTTGAGAGCCTATCATACTATAATGTTACAGGTTTTGGCAGTAGGGGGAAGTGTAAACACACCTGATTTAAGGCCTTAACTGTAATGCGGCCTCAGTTTTATTTATTTATTTATTTATTTTTTTAAATGACACTGTTCTCAGCAGCCATAACAACCAAATGATGGGAAGAACATGGTTTGGAGAAATACTGTAGCTCCCAACAAGCTGATATGCATTTCTCTAAGTAGAGATTGGGACAATGCAGTTGTAGTACCAAGAGCAAAAGCCACAGGGTTTAAATATGAATATGGGAATATTTAAAAAAAAATAAAAATAAATAAATAACAAGCAACACCTTCAAATTTGGGATGTTTTGTATGAAATGAAAAGAATACAAAGTTGAATGTGAACTTAAAAAATCAACTCTAACATGACAATTATTATAGTAGATAGTCAGTGCGTGCTCAGTAAGGTTTTAACTGTAGAAACTACTTTCATATATGTTTTTTATGTGCTTCTGATATCAAGCAGCATCAACTCTTAATTTTGAAGTATGATGCAGGAAGTCTTTTTCTGGCTGTTATTAGTTAAACATCCTGAAGAAAAAAATATCAATTTGGCTTTCTTGAGCTATTATTATTCATATGGTGACTTATGATTATCTTCTTTATCTGCTTTTTTTTTCTTCGAAAAACTAAATTATTGCCATGCACGTCCCACTCAGTGACCAAAGGTTGTCATTATTTAAATCCCTTCTCTAGGTGGTCTACCTCCATGTCAACAAGATTGCTGCTGTAGGAACAGGGGACTTCTGTCCTCCTGGCCTCAACCACAAGAAGGCCATGTACTCTGGCATCAGCCTGTTCAGCAACCCTGTGCCTTACTGGGAAGTTCAGCCCATCACCTTCCGCTGCGTCTTCGACCGCTCTGCCATCCAGCTCGGCAACTACAGGAAGAAGTAGAGCGTCACACGCTCCACCGCAAGGAAATGTGTGTTTGTAAATGAGTGTGTGAAAGTTTTCTAAGTGTGCATGTTTGACTACAGCCCCACAACACTGACCCCTACCAACACTGCCTCCCCACAAATGATGATGCCATTAATCTACACACTCATTTCAAATCTCTAGTGGACATGGACCTCAAACACAACATATCATTTTCATTATTTAGCTTCAATGTTGGTGTAACAGTAGTAACACACTCGGCTTACAGCAAACACCAGCATACTATGGTGATGCTCTCACACACAGCACATCATTCATAGAAGCAGTTAGGCAAGCATTAACATTGTATGTATAAATATGTTCTCACATACATGCTGTAACATATTATTTCATTCAGTGGATACGTTAAAATTCAGAGGTGATCCCTAACCAAAAAGATTTGAAACCTTTCTCAGTGGAAAATGTTATAATCCCGTTTTGATCAACCTTTAGCCATTGTATGAATTATAAGAAAGCTGGCCTGTAGAGCAGGCAGCAAGGGGATAACTTGTGTTTTACAATACCTTTAACAACTGGTATACTAGAATGTACTAGATATTACCTGTGTACTAGGAATAGCATTCAGAGTGTAACATTACCATGTTGCACTCCTTGAAAGAACTCCTGAGTTTCTATTTGTATTGTATTCAATTCAAGTAGAGATAAAAGCAACCGTGACTTCTATCACATTGTGATTTCTTGTGCTTGCTTCAGTGTTGATTTAGTTCTGGGTATTTTTATACTTTTTCTTCATCACATTTCCTCTCCTGTCCCTCTCCGAGTGTATGTTGTTCCATTTAAAAAAAAAAATCAAGGTGAAAATAGCCTATAGAAAAAGGAGAATAAACCATATATGTTTTAAACAGAAGCCATTCCCAAAGATTTATATGCATGCTCTTATTTTTTTTTCCTTTCAACTTGAACCTGGTTCTTTCTGGAATCTCTTGTTAATGTGTGTATGTATTTCTTTCCATGTGTTTTTGCCCTTTATTTCTTTTTTAAGAGTCAAGAAAAAATTGGATCGTATGTGGACTAGCATGCCCACTGCAACAATGTTGGTGCAAATGTTATATGTATAGACGCTGTATATAAATGCTGTATAAAAACCTCTTTAATTTGCTTAAAGGCACAAGCACTTACCATAGCTCAGACTTAATATATCAGCAACAAAGGTGTTCTTCTTTTTTCCAGAGCAGGGGCTCCAGCTAAGGTGTCCTGAACAAAATAAAAATACTAATGGAAAAAGTAGCAGTTTTTGATGCATGTAATGACCAGAACTTGCATTGATTATCAATTATGTGAATGGAGATGTGTGCTCCCGGTCACTGGATGGTGCTACATTAGCTACAGCACAAATACAAATAGGGCAGCGGCTTCTGGGCGAACAAGATCAAGAGGAGGCACAGGTAAAATGTACTGAGAAACCGGTGAGACACCGTAACAATAAACACCAAACACGCACATTACACGAAAGTGCTTCAGGCATATATTATTGATTGAAAAAAAACTTTGACAAAGACTTGAAATGTCCAATAAGATCTCCATGGTGGATTTAATCAAAGATATTCACGGAAAAAGTAGCATTTTATCAGATATCCGTGCATATTCATGTTTTAGTTATGATAAGGACTTGTCAACGAAATGCACCCAAGCAACAGCCAAAAAGAAATCTGGCTTTAAACATTTCAGCCTCATGGGCACTTAAAAAGTTATCAATCATTTTCACTTTTATCAGACACTTTAGCCAGTTTCAAAGCACTGGTTTCTTGTCATCTGGTAACAATAAGTCACATTACAGACCATCGAGACTACTCTTGTCAAAGAGTAAATATTGGGTTGAATTCTTCTTTTACGCTCTTATAGGAATAAATGTGTCTTACTCTACGTTTTTTAGCTTAAATTAAAACAGAATTGTAAATGTAATCAATGACAGCGTCCTGTAATAGATCCAAGTTTTGCAAACTACACTGAACTATAAACTTTTTTAACAATTTAATTAATTTAGTCGTTAAGCCTTTGAGAACTAATTTTTCATAACAGTTAAATTGTTCCAAGTGAAGCCTCCCTTCTATTTTCTATATTCCCTTTTCCTGTGCAGGATTCAAGTGGGTGGAGCCCTTCCCAGCATGCATTAGCCAAGAGTCAGGATGTACTGTATAGATTTACAAGACATACAGTGAGGAAAATAAGTATTTGAACACCCTGCTATTTTGCCAGTTCTCCTACTTAGAAATCATGGAGGGGTCTGAAATTGTCATCGTAGGTGCATGTCCACTGTGAGAGACATCATCTAAAAAAACAAAATCCAGAAATCACAATATATGATTTTTTAACTATTTATTTGTATGATACAGCTGCAAATAAGTATTTGAACACCTGTCTATCAGCTAGAATTCTAACCATCAAAGACTTGTTAGTCTGCATTTAAAATGTCCACCTCCACTCCATTTATTATCCTAAATTAGATGCACCTGTTTGAGGTCGTTAGCTGCATAAAGACACCTGTCCACCCCATACAATCAGTAAGAATCCAACTACTAACATGGCCAAGACCAAAGAGCTGTCCAAAGACACTAGAGACAAAATTGTACACCTCCACAAAGCTGGAAAGGGCTACGGGGAAATTGCCAAGCAGCTTGGTGAAAAAAGGTCCACTGTTGGAGCAATCATTAGAAAATGGAAGAAGCTAAACATGACTGTCAATCTCCCTCGGACTGGGGCTCCATGCAAGATCTCACCTCGTGGGGTCTCAATGATCCTAAGACCACCGTTTCCAAGGTTACCGTTGGTAATACACTAAGACGTCATGGTTTGAAATCATGCATGGCACGGAAGGTTCCCCTGCTTAAACCAGCAGATGTCCAGGCCCATCTTAAGTTTGCCAATGACCATTTGGATGATCCAGAGGAGTCATGGGAGAAAGTCATGTGGTCAGATGAGACCAAAATAGAACTTTTTGGTCATAATTCCACTAACCGTGTTTGGAGGAAGAAGAATGATGAGTACCATCCCAAGAACACCATCCCTACTGTGAAGCATGGGGGTGGTAGCATTATACTTTGGGGGTGTTTTTCTGCACATGGGATAGGGCGACTGCACTGTATTAAGGAGAGGATGACAGGGGCCATGTATTGTGAGATTTTGGGGAACAACCTCCTTCCCTAGAGCATTGAAGATGGGTCGAGGCTGGGTCTTCCAACATGACAATGAGCCGAAGCACACAGCCAGGATAACCAAAGAGTGGCTCTGTAAGAAGCATATCAAGGTTCTGGCGTGGCCTAGCCAGCCTCCAGACCTAAACCCAATAGAGAATCTTTGGAGGGAGCTCAAACTCCGTGTTTCTCAGCAACAGCCCAGAGACCTGACTGATCTAGAGAAGATCTGTGTGGAGGAGTGGGCCAAAATCCCTCCTGCAGTGTGTGCAAACCTGGTGAAAAACTACAGGAAACATTTGACCTCTGTACTTGCAAACAAAGGCTACTGTACCAAATATTAACATTGATTTTCTCAGGTGTTCAAATACTTATTTGCAGCTGTATCATACAAATAAATAGTTAAAAAATCCTATTGTGATTTCTGGATTTTTTTTTTTTTTAAATTATGTTTCTCACAGTGGACATGCACCTACGATGACTATTTTAGACCCCTCCATGATTTCTAAGTGGGAGAACTTGCAAAATAGCAGGGTGTTCAAATACTTATTTTCTTCACTGTATATGCATCTATATATACAAATAGACCGACAACACATTCAATTTAGAGTCTCCAGTCCACCGTCTCTATGGTTTGTGGGCTCCCTGAGAAAATCCAACTGACACAGGGATAACATGCAAACTCCACACAGGCCAGTGAGTTTGATAATAGACTTTCTGCTGTGGATGGACAATGTCAATCACTTTGCCACCATATCAACATATCCAGGTCTCTTGAGGAGTGAAAACTGTTGGGTGGAGGGTCTGAAGAAAGTTTAAAAAATCGAATTTATGGTAGATTAATTTGCTTCTGGCTACCTCTGCAGCCTCTAACTCATATTGATGGGTTTTGTGGTCTGAGGTTAAAATATATACTGTATATATTTGCACATGGACCATTTCTGGCCACTGAGACACCAGTGATTTATAGTCCTCCAGCCATTTAAGAGACAGTAATAGCAATTTTTAGGTTAAAGAAAAAAAGAAATGAGACATGGTGGTTGAGACTCCTGCCTCTGAAAGCTAGTTGTATAGTGTCTAATTATCAATGCTTAAAAGAAAATATTTTTCACTTTGTGCATTCATAAACCAATATTTCATTGTATTGTTTGGAGTCTCAGAAGTTAAAATTATCAATTACCAAAAGTCACTGCATTACTGCCATCAACTGTTTATTTTCAACACACTCCTTTCTGTACGTCCATTTTTTGCCACTAGACCAATCAAACAGTTCTCATTATCAAAAAAGCAAAAACGAAAATGGGATGTTTGAGATAAAGTATTAGTATTGGGAGTAAAATTGGGAATATAAATACAATCGTGTGTGTAGAAGTAGATAAATGATTGAGTGTGTGCTTGGACTGAAAAAAAATATAACAGTTGTCATTCATTTCATCAACTTCACTCATAAAATAATTAGTGAAAATTGACACTTTTGGGCCTCTATAGATCTGCCTCCCTCACTGTGTGGCGTTAAATTACAAATAATGCAAACAGCCTACCCAAAAAAAAGAAGCAATAAAAACAGAACATTTAAGAGTTATGATTGGCTCAAATCCATCTCTGTCTGATATAACTTGGGTCTTTTTTCTTTAACCAAGGACAGACTGAAAAGCATCAGTGTTTGAGCACTGGCTCTCATCCCAGCAACTCAGAGTCAGTTTAATACAGCAACGTGATTGTACTTCAATCTGTTGCCCCCATGTGGTGGTTATTGGTACAGAACTTTATATTCTTTGTCGCTCCCCCCTAAAACACACTTGCAAAAGCACAGTGCAACTTGATCTTCTCAACAGACGTCTATCTTCTCTAGACCATAAGCACTTAGACTTATTGCTTTAGGCCCGTTGCCAGTATTTATGTGTGTTGGTGCAAGTAGATGGAGGTCTCTTCATGGTTTTAGTTAAAAGCTTGAGAAGAAGTACTTTGACGAAAATCAGTTGTGTGCAAATATGTTTCCGTTGACTTAATTCGGAGCATATTTGCACATACTGTGCACTCATTGCTTAGTGTGTTTTCACATGCACATGTGAGTGTGCCCGTGTGTGTGTGCACGTGTGTGTGTGTGTGTGTGTGTGTGTGTGTGTGTGTGTGTGTGTGTGTGTGTGTGTGTGTGTTTTAAGTGCTTGTCTTGTGGCGCGTATGCAATCAAAGTAGGCTGAGCTTCACCGTGTCGAAAGCAAAGACTGGTGATATCCTGCTGAAGAGCAGATGTGTTACACATTTATGCAGAAGGTCATTTTAATCTGCAAATCTAAACTATATTAACCAAATGTAACTACACACTAACACCTGGGCTTATACCTGTCTGATACCTGTAATATGATACTAAATTCCTCCAAACACCACTTCTAACAAACACCACCACCACCAATGTGTTAAACCCTAGTATTACTGTGCATGAGATGTTGTATGAAAACAATACACTTTAGCTATATCCCTTAATTTAGGGATTGTGAGAGAAGGGTGATTTGTGTGATACTGGTGGGTAATTTAACCACAAATGGACCAGAGGTATGTTGTGTGAAGCAGTTCTTGTCGTCTGATTTTAGTGCCAGTTCACTCTTGCAGCACATGTGAGCCCATGAGAGACAAGGTGAGAGAATCACTTGGCCTGCCTCGGGATGAGTCTCTGGTTTTAAGCACAGTGCTTACCACATGGCCACATGGTAGGAACAGAAGGTGGTGTCTGGGTGCTGTCTGAGATTTTATTAGAAGCCTCTGGGTGTCTGTGCCAAGAAGTCCAAGAATATCCCAGTTGGCTAATATGCTTGCGTGGATCTTCATTTTTGTACCGCTTGTATCTTAGTTATGAACAATTTTCTTTTTTTGCTCATGTGCTCCTATTTATGTAGCCTGTAAATGTGTCTATGTGTGGTGTTGACAAGGACGAAAGATCCAGAGAAGAGATGGCACTGCACTTTTACACGTGCCAGATTGTTGAACATGTCAGTTTTTATCTTTTATGTTCAATCTATATATATATATATATATATATATTCAGTGTGTTAGAAAAAGTATGCTTAGAACGTTGCTTCAGTTTACCAGTTAAACCATTTGCATCCAAACTGCTGTTTTAGTATTTCTGTTTTAGTATTTCTGTCTTTCATGTTATCATGTGTTAATCATGAAAGATGAGTGAACTTGCCAAGAGCACAGGATGTATCCCTGAGGGCAGACCGCATAACGTGGAAGAGATGCCGGGCCTGACCAGAGATAAGAAGAAAGCTACTGATTGCATGAACTGTTGTGAACTGAATAACTAACTTGACTCCCAACTCCTTTAAAAAGGCACTGTTGTGAACAATTTTCAGTCACTTTCTGTACTATGCTGTGAGTGCTGTAAATTGACTCACTGCAAGTAAAAATGAGCTTTTGTGCAATCACGGAAGGCTTCTATCATGTGGATGCGCCGACAATGTTGTTGTCATTACTTAGAATTCCTCAAGGGGCCGACAAACTACGCACTACATAAACATGTAAAGAAATAATTAGGTTACTTATCACTACTAAAGAAATTATTTTCTTATATAAATATTTTTTATTTTTCTTTATGACAGTATAATTCTACCAATATCGCAATGAATACATTGATTCCAGGACAATAGTGTTGACGAACTGACCAAAGAGCCGGTTAATTAACCCGAATCGTGTCATTGAACCGGGAGAATCAAGTGCCATACGTCAATGAACCGACTCACTCCTGTTTTTTTACCTCATTCGTGCCGGCAGCGCTTCGCTCAAGCTGAGTGCAATCGGTGTATGCGTTGTGTGTTACTGGTCTTCTTCTGCTACTGTGTGTGTGTAGTCTAGGTTCTAGGCAAGTTTGAGTTATCAACCGATCCTAGCAGCCTTTATTTCTCATGCATCTTAGATGATTGTGTACATAGAAATTCATGGGCTACATTATCGATGGAAATCACATAGAAATACACGTCATGTTATCTTGGTAGTTCTGTTAAGTTAAATGTTTGTTACATGGTAGGTAGGTTGTTGAGGAAACCGCGCACCAGGCTACTGAACGAGACCGTAACCGTGCCTAATGCATGAGTCTATGTAATCAAACGGGTGTCTAGGTTCTCGGCAAGTTTGAGTTATCAAAAGTATTATATAACACACAAATGCACGTAATGTTATCTTGGTAGTTATGTTAAGTTAAATGTTAGAAGTGAATGTTGCTACATGGTAGGTAGGCTGTCACGAGGAGACCGCGCACCAGGCTACCGAATGTAACCGTGGCCAGTGCGTGAGTCTAGTGTCGGTCAGTATGAGTGTGTAAATAGTATGTCAGCCTATTTCAGAGACATGGAGAGCAGGACATTTGCAGTTTGAGGCTACATGTCTTGGAGCGACTATGGGGGAAGTAAACGCATGATCACCCCCCCCCCCAATAATCAGAAATGAAACATGAGTGGGTTTTTAATAGCTGTTCAGAAACCCAAACCTCTTTGTTCAAGGATATCATGATCATCATTACAAGGAACTCAACATATGTACTGTAATAGGATGAATACATTTCGATAATAGTGATAAAAGTCAGTCAATAAAAATTTGAGGGGAGGAAGCAGAATGACTAAGTGAAATGTGTGTTTCCCAACCTCCACAATAAGATCAGTTTGGAACGGCTTCAAACTGCTTCACAAAAACACTGCCAGGAACACAGTTCAAGCCCACCAAGCCTCAAAGAAACAAACATTCTGGACAAGTTACAGATGCAGGGCACAATGTGAATAGTGTGTGTACACCAGTGAAAAACACTCTTTCTTCTTCATCTGAGGGTTTTGTCTGTAGTTTACCACAAGACAGAATACATATTTTGGACCACTGACCATTTTCATACTTCTTGTAAAGAATATTATATAAAAGTAGACAATAATCAACATTAATATAACTAGAAAAACTAGAAAAAGGCAAACAGAAGGTAAACACTTAAACAATAACACAATAAAAACCATCCAGGAGGCACAACACACATTACTGGACAAAGTGCCTATGGAACAAATTCGTTTTCAACAGCTTCTTGAAACCATCGACTGACATTTCGTTTTTTGCATTTTGAGCATGAGCACCGCCAATGACTTTCACTTTGATTGTTAACATTATGAAATTGCCATACTTGGTTTTAGCATTACATTCTTTCTAAACTGGAAAGGTAAGAAAATAACACGCTACAGATCTCTGAATCTAAAAGCTATTATTTTTGTTCTTTTAGACCAGCAAACTAAGACAGTTAAAGGAGACTTATGCTCATTTTCAAGGTTCACAAATTTTGGGTTTCTACTAGAACATTACATGTTTATATATTTAAATGTTTAAAAAACTCCTTATTTTTATCATACTGTCTGTCTCAATTTACCTGTAACTCTGTCTGAAACACTTCGTTTTAGCACCTGTCTCTTTAAGCCCCCCTCTCGAAAAGCCCAGTCTCCTCTGATTGGCTTACGAGAATAATATGGTGCACCTTTGCAAAGGTAGTTTTACTGTAAAGCCATGGGTGAAAATACTCAGATGGGAGGTGGTATGTTCTAATGAGCCTGCATGTGACAAAGGAAGGGGAGCCAAGTCTGAATGGCTTGTTGAATCCCATGTTTTCTGAACTAGGCAGCCCACAAAAAAAAATGACTGGGGTGGCTTATTTCACAGTTTGTGGTTTGGTAGGCACTCAAACTACCCAAATGTAAGTGCAAAAAAAGCACTGAAAAAGTTGATATGTCCCCTTTAAAAGCTGCACAGATCGGCAGACTGATATGTTGATCAATCTTGGCAGCACTTCACTTTCCTGCTACAGGAAGTGATTGTGTTCAACATTGCTGGCCTGACAAACTGATTTTGTTGAATATTACTTATATTTTGAACTTTTGACTTTTAAAAGACAAAATAAAATGAAAAAATCTATCTGGAACGACCCCATTGGCATCACCACAGGGAAATTAAACAAGTTACAGTTAAGTACAAACAAAAGTATTAGGAAAACAGTGCTGAAAGTCAATGTCTGCCATCTGGCCTAATGGAAAGGATGTGAGAGCATAAGGCAGATATCAACACATTGGAGGAGAAGCACAGTGACTAAGCAAAATGACAAAATGTCAGTTTTCCAGCCTCCACTCTACGAGCAGTCTGGAAAAGCTTAAGTCTGGGTTCACACAAAAAACACTGCCAGTAACAGAGGTAAAAAACACACCAACCTCAAAGAAATAAATATTTTGGACAGTTTCCTGATGAATGGCACACATGTGAATTGTGTTTGGACCAATAGAAAGCTGTTTCATTCAGTATAAGGGGTTTGTCCATTCTTTGCCCTTTGAAATGCACAGGGACAGCAAGTATCAAGGGTTATTTTTTTTACCATTTGTGCACATAAATTATTATACTCTTATATTGAAAGTGGCTTTATTAAATGTGTAATGAAAAAATGTTGCTCATAGTGTGGAGTTGGCTGAATTGGACTGCAGTACATGGAGGTTCTGGGCCTTCCAACCTGGAGAAAAGACCTTAACGAGCCACGTGTGCTGTACGGGCCTAGGTGACATCAGGTGTGGCTGATTAACTATAATCAGGGCGCGATTTGTGAAAAAAGCAGAGGGAGGGATGTTTTTTGGTCCTGCACAACAAAACAAACATGCAATAATTAAATCACCCTTTCAATACCATGGATATAGTGCCACTTGGCCAAGCATGCCAAAACACTTAAATATGCACTTCAATATTTAATGGAAAATAATCTCCAAATGAAAAGCACAATGTGGTGTCAACATAAAACAGTGCTTTCAAGCCAGAGAGCAGGGTTCACATCACGGTGAAAACAAAATTCTTTCACCCAGGAAACGCTTGTTCATTCCTCGGGAATGTTTTAATCCAAACCACAGTCTTTTCCTAAACTTAACTAGTCGTTTTGGTGCCTAAACTTAACTGTCATGGCCCACCGCATGACGCTCACTTTTTCTGGCTAAACTCCACTAAATGGCCCCTGAAAGGACCGTCATCTGACGGTGCCTGTAGCCAGCTCACAGTCACCTGTTGGCGGCTAAACAACTGCCGGCATCCTGGAGCTCTGTAGCGGCTAAATACAACCAGCAACTGCCACTTGGATTTTATCATTCTATCGCACTATAGACTGTTCATGTTACAGCTCTTTAGTTTGAAATACTTCTATTTTAGGTATTTAATAGTCTATTGGTGAAGTAGCATTGATCACTTTGAGGGGGGGAGAGATGCATTTTGTCCCCAACACGGATAAACAATGTTGATTGAGCCTATGGCCCGCAGATGAAAGCCCTTCCATTTGCAGTATTATAAACTGGGTGTCTGTGGCGACAGTTCTGGGATAAATCTTACTCTTACTCTTTAACAGAAAGGTCGATCTCCTTAGAAATCAAATTAAATGTGCAAAGGTCTTTAGATTTCGGGTAAAAGATGTAGCTGTAGCCAAGGCCCATAAGCAGCATTTGTAGAGTGATGGTCGTAAAAACTGGTTTTGAGGGCCCCCCTAGAAATGTTTGCCTAGGGCCCCAACAGACCTTAGAATCACAACAGGTTTTATGGAGAGTTCAGGCAATCTTCACCAACTCATATTTGTTTAGACTCTAAATAGTTTTTGGTACATGTGTTAAGTAACCTTTAAGGGGATAGAAACTATTGACTCAACAATACTAATGACTTGCTCACATGGTCTTTGGGGCATTTACTGTGACTCTAAAGGCATCTATCACTGAATGTGGAGTGGAGACACACATGTGGCAGTAAAAATAAAGAGCTATCTTTTATTTATTATTAAGAAAAAAGTTCTCAAGAGAGAAATGACTCAAAGAAAGAGACATACAGATAGAGAAAAGAGAAAAAATAAAATATACGCCTTCACTGAAAAATAGAGAAATAGTTGTGGGACATTTTTGAGCTTGTCACAACAAAAATCTGAAATGCATTAAGTTTGTCTGGATGACTAACAGTTGAAAGTTACTACTTGCTTTCTCATTGTGGACGTTTTGAGATGCTTTGTGTATTTAAATGACAAACTATTTGTTTTGGTCTCCATACTGTTTCCATCCACTTTTCCCATGTTTGAAAAGCATGGCGTCAACAATAAAGGAACGTACCATTATTTTTCAACACAGTTTGTGCAATAATACTTGTGCAATATATTGGAGATGCATGGGGAGTCTGCAAAAGCATCTTTTGGGCCAATCAACAGAAGTGTAAACCTTCCCTTCATGCCTCACTCTTCTTTCATTTTGTCATACTCTATCTGTGTATTCAGGTTAAACAAGTGTTTTCCTTTACTAAGATTAAGACTAAGTATTGTTAAAATATTGTTAAAATATTGTTAAAAATTGTTAAATTGTCAATAGATCTAATCAGTATTATATTATCAAAGCCAAATGTATTTTCTTGACAAATGCATAAATCAATAAAAAAGATGATTCTGTGGGTCAAACAAACCTGCAGATGCAAGCAAGGACATAAAAAGGCAGTTGAATGCCTCATCTTTTGCTAAACTGATTGTCTGGTGGGGGAGAAATATCTTGGGAACTCAGATATTTTGATTTAGAATGTGAGGTATGAAAGTTTTCCACACACGAGAAATGTATCCAACATGGTCTCTAAGAATGGTATGTGAGTAGAGTAACAGACTGCACTGCGACCAATTAAATCCAGGCGTCAATTCCCGGCATGCTGTGATGGTGTGATGGACGTCCACCAACAAATGGGGGAAACATTTGGCCATTTGTCTCCCCCATCGCCTTCCTCAACTGCACCTATCAGAGTAGGACACCACCCTTGTCGATATTGGTCAATTGTCTCTCTATTTGTATAGAGAAGTATATAATGTGTGATTGAGTGTGATTTCAGGGCTTCTGGAGTAGAAAGATGTTGGGGTAAAAGAATGAGAAAAATTCATAGCATAGACATATGGGATGAATTGGATCTGCTTTAACCTACCTTTCACCCCTTATAGTCCCATGTCATTGGTCAAAAACAAAGGAGAAGAAATGTTTGTGTCAAGTGTTATGCAAGTCTCTGGTTGACTCATAACCTTTTTATCAGATTTTCCAAAGCCTTTTTCACAGCACGAGAGGTACGGCTGAATTTATTCCTCTTCACAACCGGCGTCTGGGTTAAACGGCTGCCAGAGATTGTTTTCACAATTTTCCACACATAGCTTCTCCTACTCTTTCCATTTTTCCACAAAGCTTCCCCAACTGTAACTTGATTTTCAACTTGCACACACCACTTTGGGGGAGGACAATTACCAGAAAAAGTGGTTGATCTCTAAAGGTGATTAACTTTAGAAAAGGTGGAGGTAATATTAAGAGCATCATACATTTTTTAGCTTTTTGTAGTATGATATTCCCGTTCCTTGTTGCACCAGTTCCTTGTTAATTAACAGCAGTTTTTGGAAGATGCTCCCCCAGACATTCATACTGATGACACCTTAAATTTACATGACAACCCTGACTCCTGTTTGCTGAAGAAGCCTCCCCTCCTCCCTCTTTGTCTCTCCATCCACCACTCTCGCTCTCTCTCTCTCTCTTTCTCTCCTCCCCCTCTCTCCTTCTTTCCCTCTGTGTTTTTCTCCAGAGACCCACACTGAACACCACACTGTTCTTACCTACTGGCCCTCCACCCCACGCACACAAAGAGTGAGAACCGCAGGTAAGCTTGCATGTGGCGGCATGCATTTGTGATTTCCTGTTTGATTATTACGCTTTATTTCTCTTTTCCGGATGGGATTATCAGAAGTCACTGCTAGGCTTTTGAGCAGTGGCTAGTCCAGCAAGAGAGAAGGCAAGAATACCAATGCATGGAACAAAAAGTGGTAGAAGTTTGATGATGTGCATATTGTTTATGAATAGCAGCGTATTAGCCTAGATCTTACATGTTTATATAGATCTGAAGTGCATTTTTAGGACTGTTTCATAGATTTCCACAACTTGACTCTTGAAAACAATCTGTTGCACTTGGATCCAGTTTCTATCTGCATTTTTCATGTGTCTGGAATTAATCATTCTGGTTCTGCATTGTCTGCAGGGTTGATGTTGTACAATCATGATCCTAAACTAGTCATATGTCTGTGTATTTGCATCATTGTTTATAAAGAAAAGTACGGAAATCACTTTATTTAGTGTTTTATACATAATACATATCTTGATCAGTGTAATATGGATGTATATAGTGTTTACTCTTGGAACATCTGTGTTGCATTATTGCTACCATTGCTGGTTTATGTAGAAATGTATCACGTTGATAGATGGTGGTGCTGGGAGCAATGCAGTTTGCTTCAAACTGCAGCTGTAATGATGTGGCTCAATACAGATAATTGAATCAAGGAATCCAGGAATCTAGTCGGTTGACATGAAATCTTGACCGATAATATAATACTCTGTAAAGTGGGTGTGATAATATGGTATAGGTAGGTAGGTAAGATTGCCATCTCTCTAGCACAGGGGTTGGCTTTTTAAAATATGAAGTGCCATTTTAAAATGTTCTTGTTAATCATTGGCCAAATCAGCATTAAGCCTGCCATCATCTTCCTTTGCGCCGCATTCTGTGAAGAAGGCAACAACAACTAGCCAATCAGAGGCAGAGTAGGGTGGGTCTTTGCGGAATGTGGATGGGGAAAAAGTCAATCAAACTACCATAAATAACAGGCTTTGCTCCTGCCAATGGCTATGAAAGAGGTCATTTGGCATGTGGATTGGAACATTTCCCAAAAACTCTTGCACACTTACTGCTAGTGTGCCATTGGTTGATCTACAGCGTGTCAATGGTGGCACGCGTGCCTAAGGTTGTTGACCCCTGCTCTAGCATAAAAGCTTAAGAGTTTTATTTTATAGTTCTTTCATTCTTTAGTTTTCTTTTTTTTAATTAATAAATCCTATTGTACCACCAGAATTCTAACTATAAGCCTTCAACAAAGCACTATTTATGTCTCATTTCTTTTATTAGTTAATAGTTAACATTTGTGTGTTGTCTTGACCCCTCTAACCTTTCTAATGTATCCACTGCCTCCCCTTCCCTTCTGTCTGTTTGTTCCACAGACGTTATGTTCCCTCTCCGTGTACCCCTGTTGGCCGTATTGGTCAGCGTAGCCCTGTGCCAATATTATGATTATGAATACCAGCCTAATTATATGCAAGGACCCTCAGGGCCCAACTGTAATCAAGAATGTGACTGCCCAATCCACTTCCCCACTGCCATGTATTGTGACAGCCGCAAGCTCAAGTTTGTTCCAGTAGTCCCAACTGGGATCAAGTACCTGTACCTCCAGAACAACCAGATAGAAGAGATCAAGGCAGGAGTGTTTGATAACGTCACTGATGGACTTCGCTGGCTGATACTTGACAACAACCAGATTACCAATGCTAAGATAGCAAAGGGCACAATTGACAAACTTACAGGCCTGGAGAAGCTATTCTTCAGCTACAACAACCTGACAGAGCCAGTTGTCCCTCCCTCAAAGTCCCTTGATGAGCTGAAGATAATGCACAACAAGTTATCCAAGTTCCCCTCTGGACTCTTGACTGACAAGGAGAACTTGACCTCCATCAACCTTCAGCACAATCAGCTAACGTCCGATGCCATCGTTGGGGCATTCAAAGGGCCAAAGAAGCTGCTGTCCCTGGACATGAGCCACAACAAGCTGAAGAAGTTGCCTGCCGGAGTTCCCGCTTCACTGGAAATTCTCTACGCTGACTACAACGACATTGACAGTGTCGGAGCAGGATACCTGAACAAGATGCACTCGCTGAAGTACTTGAGGATCTCCAACAACAAGCTGGTGGACTCCGGACTCCCTGCTGGAGTGTTCAATGTGACATCACTATTGGAGCTGGACCTGTCTTTCAACAAACTGCAGTCCATCCCTGAGATCAACGAGCAGCTGCAGCAACTCTACCTCCAGGCCAACGAAATCAGCAGTGAGTGGCAACTGTCAATCTTCACTCTCCTAAAAGCATTGTTCAACTATTTGACTATTTTCTTAAAGGTGCCATGTGGAGTTGTCTTAAAGTTATGTTTGCATTTACTTTGTCTCACCAAACATGCTGTTTGTATCCTTTAGCTTACTGCTTTACCTTCCTCATAAAACATTTTGCTGAGCCTACTTTTGTAAATATTTTTAAATCATGCATTATTTCCATCCATGTTTGCTGGCTACCATTCTTCTTCACTGCCTTTGCAGGTGCATTGCATCTTTGTGCGTTATCGACTTCCATTAGAATAATAGCATTAAACCACAGGAATTGTGTATTGCCTGCTTCCTTGTCTTAGTGGTCACAAACTCCCAAGGGTACCTTTTACCCCCAGTATAAGGTGGTTGAAAGGTATATAATAACTTCTCTCCATTTTTGATTCTTTGTAGAGTTTGACCTGGCAAGTTTCTGCAAGTACATAACTCCTGTCAACTATTCCCACCTGAACCATCTGCGTCTGGACGGCAACAACGTCACACACAGCAGCATGCCCCCTGACACCTCCAACTGCCTGCGCCAACTTTCAGATGTCATTTTTGAATAAGGACCTCCCTCAAATCTATGACCTTTCCATTACCCCCTTTTCTACTACTATTATATGGCTCAGGCCAAAGCCTTCTGGATTAAAATGGTGTAATATCCCTCCTGACATAGTGCTGACATGTCCTTGCACATAAGTAGTAAATGCAAATGCAAATCTGATGCACTATAATGGCATCTTCATCAATTAAAATATATATCTTGAATAAATCAAGAGCTGGGCAAATTTGATGGCATGAGAAGCTAGCAACATACTATTGGCAAACATCAGTTAAATTCATCAAACATCAAACAAAGGTTTTAAATCTTTTGAACATTCTAATTGTTCACATAAACATGAAGGCAAAAGAAAAATACAAAAATACAAAAAGTAAAGGACCAAAAGTTCTATGAATAAAAAATTATTCATATGCTTTGAAAAACACACACTTTAAACATTCCAAATTTGCATTTTATTACATTGAATTCAGACACAATGGAGTAAATGATGGCTCCAATGTCTCAATTCAATCATCAATCATCATTTTGTTGTCTGTCTTGTATGTTCTAATGTTTTGCATGTATAATATAATGTGGGTACAACAAAAAATCCATTGCTGTGCAAAGGACCAGCAAACAAGGACTATGTACTCAGATTTCAGTGTGTAGTGCCCAATGTAAGAAATTATGAACAAATGTAAAACAGCAGTAACATAGTTAAGTCACATTTTTCAACTCCTGAATTAATCAAAGTGGTTTTAAGGTAAATACCATTTTTATTTACTTGTGTCTGCCTTTTTTACAAATGGTGCCTTGATGCAAATATAAATATATATATATATATATATATATATATATATATATATATATACCAACTAAGACATTTCTATTTCTTCACAAATATAACTCCTTCAACCCAAATTTAAGTAGGACTTAACTCTTTGTGAAGAGTAGAATAAATAACACATGATTAAAAGGCATTGGTACTATCCTTTAAACTACTGTACTTTCTCTGCTCAGTTAAACGTTGAAATGATTGAAGAGTCACATTGTTTCTTTACGTTATCCTACTTCATAGCTGTCCACTTTCATGCGCATTGCTGATTTGTATACATTTGCATTACTTGCATGCAACCAATGGTACCATTCTTTTATAATAAACTACAGCTTTTGCAGTTAAGGCGCTCTCATTGTTACGTTGTTGTTCACCATGGTTGATAAATGCTTCTTACCGATACAAAGTCAACTTGACAGCAGTGTCTTGAATTCAGGATTGTCATTAATGAAGTTATGTTATTAGATTATCACATTATGTTTAGGTCATTTTTCATTTTATCGTGATTTCTTTTGTGGCCTTTGACTCGGTAACTGCTCTTGGATTTGCTGTGAGAAAACCGGACACAGTTGAATAAACTATGTTTCCAACATACAGTATTTGTATGATATCGCTTTTTAAGGCTGCTGTAATTAATTTCGAGCATGTATGGAAACAAATTGATAAAGCCATATTATTTGATTCAGGATAAATGAAATGAAAGGATGGTCTTGTATGTTGATTTTATTTGCTGATACGTTTTTTTGCTAAAAATTTAATTTGTGCACCACTTCTTAAAGGTCCACTGTGTGGGAATTTCTCCCATCTAGCTTTGAGATCATATTTTGCAATCAACTCTCTCGCACCACGCAGTTCAAAGTACGTATTACAGTTACGGTAGCCTTCACGCTTCTCTTGCTCTTTTCAATATCCTTTATCTTTTTCTTGGCGAAGAAGAAGAATCCTGTTCCTGAAATTTGGATTTTGAATACGTGTGGTCCTCCATGTTTCCTTCTTCAAACTTGCCGGGGCCAGGAAGCTACCATACTCATTAGCAGCATTAGCAGCATCTGCAAGTTTATCATGTGACAGCGAAAATGCGAAAGGCGGAGCAGTAGGTCCTGTATGTCCCTTACTGGCTAACATATTTCAAGATGGTGCATGAATATGGAGCGTCTACCCCAGTTCATGCAAACGCAAATGTAAAATTTCAAGCCAAAGGGAATACTTGGAATTGATGGTGGTAAATATTCATGAAAAGGACAAGTTTGTGAAGGGGCAACACAGATTGTTGATAATGAACAACTAAAAACGTTACACACTGGACCTTTAATAAGGTATCTCTTATAAAGGGTTTATAAATAATGGTTTAAAAAATAGTAAATCTTAGATTAATCCTTTATAAATCCAGCCACTAACTTTAGCCACTTTATTAGCCACTTTATTAGCCACTAATAAAGACAACGTTGGGGTTGGGGTGCCAGATATAATAAAACAATTTAACCCCATTTGGGTATCTCTGCAAATTTCTGCATTGATGTCACTGACTGCATTGTGAATTGAGAATCATATTGCTCTATAATGGTTCAAAACACACGGTGACCATATGAATAATAAACATTAGAAACCCCT
The DNA here is from genome assembly GCF_004354835.1 of Perca flavescens. Lineage (NCBI taxonomy): Eukaryota > Metazoa > Chordata > Actinopteri > Perciformes > Percidae > Perca > Perca flavescens. The sequence continues at coordinate 10,089,192 of NC_041353.1, read as the reverse complement.
CTCTTATAGTCTGGTTTTAGGAACAATTTAAAGCAAGTGAAAGGAGACAACAAACAGAACAGCCCAATCGACAGTCAGTCTTGTCCACAGAGATACTACAGTATATAACCTGAGCATTATGACAGGGCATGATTTGTTGCAGAATTACTCTGTGGAGTGTGCTGTCATTTGTGGCAGCTATCATCTTCCTTTCTGGCCTAAATCTTTGAGATTTACAAAAGGAAAGAGTTTTTAAGACAAATGGAAGATGCATTTATTTATTCCCCAAGGCCTGTTGCGTTTAAGATATAGTGTTTACAATCAAGGCCCAACTGATTTCAAGGAGCCGTACCTTGTATTCTTCATCTGTAGCTTGTGTTCCCCAGATTTAATTTTGTGCCTTTGTTTGTTTGCAGTAGTTACATAACGAACCTATCATTTTTATTCTGTCCTACGTTTCAATGTAGCTGTTAGTAAAACAAAAAAACTGCTGGTCCTGGAGGGATGCAGGGGTTGCAGGGTTTTTCTCAATACTGCAGCTTTAAGATATTTTCTGCGTAAATCTACCCTTTCAAATGTCTCAGACAGAAACCACAAATACCCCATGACAATTTCAAAGTACTTTATATTTTCAGTAATGCTTTCCTGTGGAGCGTTAACACAAACAGTTCTCAGAGAGGTCTGTCCTAGTGTCCTGTTTCCAATAAGATACATTTTAGTCTGCATATTTGGAATTTTCAGGCTCACTTGTAGTCAAAAGTGATAAATTGAAAGAATGATTAATGCAGGTTCATCTAAAAGTTTCTTGGGCCATTTTTCTACAGAGAAAATATTTTTTTCTCCATTGTTTTGCATCTCAAAAGTTCACTACAAAACAATAAGAGAGTAATAATAATTAGGGTTTGGGCCCCTTTAGGGGCTGAAGTGCTTTTAGTCTTGTAATTGAAGAGTCTGAGAAATGTTTTCATGGTGTGCGAGAGGGAAATAAAACTTTAAAATCAGCACATTCCTTTTGGTTTCTGCACCATCTTTCAAAAGGTTACCATCCATTTTAGCCTTAAAAAGACTGAATACATCTTTATATGGAATTGATGTTGGTGTTTGGAATAGTCTATATCCTCTATATCCTCTAAAATGTACCTTGTGATATATGAATGCACTGCCACTGTGGATAATAAATCAGGCACAAAGATTCATAGTCACTGTCTTTGGGTGTGTTATATGATATATTACTTTTTTATAGTATCAATAGCATAGTATTTACAAAGCTGTGCACTAACTGTTACAACACCCCTAATCCTGGCAAATGTGTACCAAATGTGCTGAAACCACTAGTATTAGTCAAAAGTTCCATATTAGAGCAGACATTATTTAAAGGTAGTAAGTTAGTTGATTAGATTTGTGGCATTTATAGTTATAATGGGAATGGCTTCCAGATGTCCCATTTGATTCCTGCTAGGTGTTTGTAATTAGATCCAGCTGTAAAGTTGAGTTTTACTTCACATTTGACCCACTTATGTAAATTAAAGTACATAGTGCTCTGTCTTGGAGGTGCTGGGAGCTGATTTAAATACCCAACACTTCTCTGTGCCATCCAATACCAGTCAGGAGGTAAAAATATTAGCACTCTACTCACTGCCATTACCATTACAACATGTTACATGTTTGTTTTAACAGCTTTTTTCTCATTTCACATGTTTTTATACAGTCATTTGTACAGATTCCCAATCTAGGACAATTTCCTCCTCTTCCTCCTGGGTCCCTTATTTAAATCCTGAGTGGCGCTCCTGCTGCCTGTGTCTAGACAATAAAGTCCTTTTATAAAGCCTTAAGCCTTACATCCTCCTCTTACAGATGGTGAGTGAAAGTATAATCAGCTGTTGCAGCCTGGCAGCCCAATTCCAAAGATCAAACTCTATCTCTATATTTTGAGTGAAGATAATTACCTTTTCTGAAGAGTCCATCATGTTTTTTTAATCCTCCGTGTCAGCTTTGGCTACTAGCAACTGCGTGGGGGAGGGTGGGGGCCACGTGCGTGATCACGGAAGGCTTGTATCATGTGGACGCGCCGACAGTGTTGTTGTCATTACTTAGAATTCCTCATGGGGGCGACAGAAACTACGCACTATAGCTTTAAATTTGAATTTGAAAAACTACTTGTTTTTAGCATCGGTCAATATATATGTTTTCCTTATCCTTTTTACCCACCCATACATATAACAGCAGGACTAAAAGTTTAAAGCCCTGTGAGACTGTATTAGGCACAGCAGTGCTTTGAGCTAAATGCAAACGGCAGCATGCTAACATGCTCACAATGCCAAGGCTAACATGCATTTTGTTCACCATCTTATCTTATCTATCTTTTTTTCTGAGAGGAACATAAGTATGTGTGTACCAAATTTAATGGCAATCCATCCAAAAGTTGTAAAGACATTTCACTCAAAACCACAAATCAACCTTATGTTGGCAGGGGATCACCATAGTCAGTAGGATTTATCATCTGGGAATCAAAATTTCCAAAAATCTATCCAATAGTTTATGAGTCAGGACTGAAGTGGTTGGTCAAGCTACTGACAGACAGACCAACATTGCCAATCCTAGAGCAATGCAGAAAAACCAATACAAAAGAAACTGTGGAATAACAGGACAGTAGTAGTCTTAAAATATTGATATTCACACATGCAGTTTGATTTGCCTCTTCATCTTTGGATACATATCAGAAAACATCAAACTAAAAGTGCACAACAATACTAAAGGCTGTCTACAGCAGCACGTTTACTGCAATTACAATTGTCCATGACATCTTAAGGGTGAGACACTATAAAACTAATAAGGTTAAAGTGGTTAACTTTAATAGTGATCTGGGCCTCACGTTCTACCACAATAGACACTGTTGTATTATGAAGCTGTTTCTGGCAATGGATGTAAAAACTTTCTACAGTGATGTCATTGAGTAATATATTGTCCCTGATAGGCATGATGGGAAAAACTACAAAAAGAAGACCTGGGTTGTAAAAGAAAAAGAAGGGAATTTTCCTGTAAAAAGTTGGGTGTGAATGTCTGAGATCAGACCCCTCTAAGCTCCTCTCTTACCTCACCTGACAGCCTATAAATACACCCCTGTGTGGCCTGTCAGCTGAAATGAGCCATAAAATGGTTGTGCTCCCAACCCCCAGAGTAATGGGTAAAGAGTAAATCCTCCATTGTAGACCAAAAGGGTAAGTGGGGTGGAATGACAGCAGTTTCACCCCGACACCACACTTGACTTTTTCTACAAAAAAAAGAGGAGACCAAATGAGAAGAGGCGGAAAAACACTGCTGGGCTGGTAGAAAAGTAGGCAACACAAATTCTGAAAGGACATCCCAACTAACACAATCATCCTCCCACCAACAACACATGCTCCATCCTCTCTGTTCAACCGGTGGCCAAGGTGCAGTATCCTAAGGGGAATCAAACCAAGAAGTCTAACTGGGCTAGACAGTGACACTGTGGACAATCATCAGAGCTATTCATTGGAGAAGCAGAAGGACCAAACCAAACCACACCTGGCTGCATGCAGACCACTCACACTAGTTGGAGGAGCAGGTAAAGATGATCTTATCTTTCTTTAATAATACATCTGTTTGAGAGAGGGGCCAGTGAAAGGCTCGGACAGTGCATTTTTCAGAGGGTTTTCATCTGATTGGATTGATCTTTACCTTTCATGTGGTACACTTTGCCATCTTTTGTTTCAGAACTTGTAGGTAACACGTAAAGTGGGGAAGTAACCTTGCAAATATAAGGATGCTTTGAAAATTTTTAAAGTTGTTACATGCATTTTTTCTCTCAGTCACACTTTATTTTATGAATGTTTAACGTCAGGAACAAGATATATTGATTGACAGACACTTTTGTAATCAATCAATTTAGCAATAGTTTAACAATCAAGCTTAAGAATGAATGAACTAAGAAGTAAAAAAAAACTGTGGCTGTTCAACATTTGCAAAAGACACACATCTTGGAAAGTCACTTTCACTTCCAAACCTGTTTTTTCCACATAATAATTATCCATAAACACAGTTACTTTCTACGATCTGGATGCAGTAAGCCATGCAATCTCTTCCAAGTGTTTCAAAGTCATGAAGTGGATTTCAGCAAAGCCATCAACTGGAACAGATCCTGCAAAACCCACAGACACAAAGCCCTTGGCAGGAAATAAGCATTATCATATTCCTATGCATGTGTTTCTCCTTAGTCTGTCAGGCAGATTGTAGCCAACATTTGTTTTCAGTAATATATGTTCCATTTTGCAGAGATATGTGAAGCCCTGAATCACCATTTTCAACAGTCGGCATGTAAATCTTGAGCCACATTATTAATTATTGTGTTGTAATGAGACTGGGAGGGTACCCCATCTGTTGTGTGTGCAACTCAGTAACAGTTTCTATGAAATCACACCCAGTTTGAGTTCAATCAAACAAAAAACAAAGCATTATTTACACCTCATTAATTGGATTTTAGACCTTTTATTGAAATTTATGTTACATTGAATAAGGGTTATGTGCCTGTAAACAGACAGCTGTGTCTACCCTTGATGCAATGGTTGCACTAATGCTTTTCAGATGGACAGTTTGACCGATTCTTGATCTCATCCCAAGCCTTTTATAAGGCTGCTGGTTGGCCATAGTATGAGAGGCTCAGTGGAGGTACATTCTTAATGTAGAGGTAACAAGCTGGCTGTCTTGTTGCTTAACAGACTGGGTTGCATGCCAAGTAGTCTTGCTTTGCCAGACCTTCCTCCACAGTGCTGCGGAGGAGGGTCTGGCGAGTCCACACAGCATTCCGGGATGGGAGAAAAACATGCTGTGGTTTATTGGCATTTCTTTAAACCAATCACAATCGTCATGTGTGGCGCAAAGCACCAGGAAAAGCTACGGTGCCTCTGCAAAATAGCCTTTGGAAGGAACATATTTTGGTGAAACGTGTTGTTGTTTTAGTCATGCAACAGAAAACTCTGATTGGACAGATAGTCTAGTTGATTTCCCCTTCAGAGATCTGAGGAGCAGTTAACCATAGTCCTCATAAATCGACCAACACAATCAAAATGGAAGGTAACGGACATCCGACTGAAAAGAGTAAAATCCAGTGGAATTTCCGATGGCAACGGAGCAATCCCAGAAGTTGAACGTTGTGGATTTAGACTACATAGACTACTATAAGTAACTGTTACTGCCAGTAGGCTCTGCAGTCTGACAGCAAACTGAAATATGCTCAGAGACATGCAAGGAAGATGTGTCTTCTTTAATTAACTATAAGCTCAAAAAACCATTATCTGCCTTTTACTTCAAGAAAAATACACATGCTGTCATCAAAAGATAAAAGTATGATATTCAAAGAAGTGGAGTCACTTTAGGCTAACCCGCTAATGTTGTTAGGACAGTACTGCAAATGTGTCCGTTCATGTAGATGGTAATTTGTCTTTGATGTACAGTTCCTATAAACGTGCTCAGGGCTAACGTCTGGATATGTAACTGATGATAACGTGTAGATAAATGATTACTGTTCAAAAATGCACCTTGGCAAACAGAGGAGGAGCTCTAATGAGATTGTATGGCTGACCATGGATAAATTTCGCTCCTATCCTCATACAACTCAGATGGGATTATCCTGCTGCACTTAAACCTTTGCCGTCATCACTGGAAATAAGCACAACCTCACGCTGGCATGTTAAAAGGTCACCAATCATGACGCTGGGATAGCTTTTACAAAAATAATTTGCCTGACCACTGTGCAGTAAAATCCCCCCAGATTAAGCCTGACCTCCATCCCATAACACCATCACCTACCATGTCTGCAGACAATGTTTTGTACTTAAGTAGAGTGCGTCATCTTTGTGCTGGATGCTTAAGCAGTCAAGCACAGACAACGTGCCTTCCCTTCTAACAATGTAAACTTAGGGTACTGATCAAAATCAATTGAAGCCAATGAGTTCATAGAGTTGCCTTAAACCTGCATAGCCATAATCCTGCAGGAACTATTAAAAATACATTTAATAGTGGCCATGACAAGACGCACATGCCCAGAAATAATATTGAAATATGCCGTGGCAATTCAAAGTCATTATTATGGGATCCAATGTGTGCCACCACCTTCACTAGTCTATTTCTAGTTTGAAACTAGGCAGGATGGTCCATTTATACATTTACACCAAACCTGAATGAAGATTTATCAAATTTTGGTGAGCATGTGCTTACAGTCCTGGTAGACAGGCTTGATGGCCTGTTTCTGACATTTGGAGTGTATCATCTGTACATCACAATTATACTGAGTTGTATTTGTGGACTTTGTGTTTATCCCACTTTCTCTGTTGACTGCAAACACTGTAACACTTTTGCATAAAGCAGATTATTGAATCCTGATCTGATCGCTGTGGCCAGCAGCAGCACAAAATTAGCACAAAAGGTCGGTAAAGGATGCTAAGGGATTTGTGAGTGGAGTTAAATAGAGATCAAGCATTCCAACCAAGGGATGAAGGGTTGTACATGTGGAAGTCAACAAACAAAGAACAGGTACTGTAGGCTTGTATTAGCCTGTTTGTAAGTGGGCCATGTCTCAAGTACTAAAAAGGCTTAGCACACTATACACCATCATGGGATTGTGACCTTTGATCCTGCGAGAATCTCATTGGCCACGAGAAGCTTTGGTGTCCTCATGAGTGATGGTTGGCACAGGGTGAATGAAATAACTAGTGGTACAAATACAGGGAAGAGAGAGGTACAGCCTCATTATTTGGGACTACGCTTGGTAACTTGCTGAGGAGGAACATAGGCAAGAGGGAATTTACAGAGTTTAAGGTAAGCTGGCTTTCTGGAAGGCAAAGACATTTATACGTTTGGATAACGGGTTGGTTGTTTGGTAAATGTTTCTCTTGCAACAAGTGATTGGGCTTTAGCTTTAAGGAAGCATGGATCATACTTTATCACACACTTTATCATTTGTGCCACACTTTGTTTCTCAAAGCTGGGTCAAGAAGCTTTGACCCCTGTACAGTGAGAAAGCGAAGGCACATCTCTCAAAACAGGTGTGCCGGCTTTGTCTTTGAAGTGCGCCCATCTATGGAAAAGTGTGGCCTATGCAAAATGAGTTCCAGACAAACTTGGAGTGCATCAAGAATTAAACAAGCACCAGATGGCAGCTGAGAGGAATCAAGTAGAGGCTTAAGAAATGAGTGGAAAGAAAATGGTAGAGCAGATTTTGTTTGTTTTACTTCTCTTTTTGTTTTGTGCTTCTTTTTTATATTGCATCTATTGTGTCCCGCCTTTTGCATCTCACTTTTTGTCCTTTACCCATCTCAGTGGCTAGTACCAGGTCATCTGCCCTTTTCCTGAACTGACTGCCATCCCTAATGGGGAAGAATTCAGTTATCCTCAGTTGAATGTGTGCAATGCTTGCATATGCGTTTATTTGCATGCACCATTGCATCAGTGTCACATCTCAAGTGGACTTTGAGATGTGTGGCAGGCTTAGCCATACATGTTGCAAACAAAGCCAGATGAGCAGGTGGCATCTTACACCTGATATCCAAAGTCTTCAAGTTTAAGCTTCAAGATTGCCCTAATGCAACTAAAGTTGACCTGGCTCTGCTTCCTGTCTTTGGAGCTTTACTTGTCATTGGCAGGCAAAGAAATTACCCAGAAACCGGAAGCTGCCATTGGAATTTAATGATAATGACATTAGTGGTAGAGTAGGTGACATACACTGGTGGTGGCTGATTTGGGCCAGAGTTTTCACAAGTGTGCATTTGTGAACACTAAGTCAGCTGATGCATTTGTATTTGATGCTAGCTACATGATTTGCAGTATTTAAAGTGACTGTATGTTAGATTTCTGGAGTGTTACTGTAAAGGCCTTACCAAGACTGTTGTTAATCTAGAATCACAAAACAAACACAAGGACCTTTGCAAATTATAACACCTTATCTGATCCTATTTATCTTAGGCCGGTTACACACTGGACACGTCACGCGAGCGTGTCAGACGCGTGGCGTGTCCGTTTATATTTCGGCTCCCATGTTAACAGGTTAGAGCTTACACACTGCCTACGTGAGACGCGCCTGAGACGCGTGCCTGCTAGAAATAGAACCGACGCCTATTTTTCACGCGAGACGCGAGTGTTGGAAGCGTTTCCAGGCAAAATAGAATAGGAAAATATGTTTATATGTCCTTTAGACACAAATACATATTAACAAATGACATGTTGATGTTTGAAAGCCTCTAGGTTTTGATATAAATGCAGATAGGCTTATATGAATGTAATTTTTTTTTATCGATTTTCTAATATTGCACCTGTCAATACAAAACGAAATATTCTGTAGCCTATTTTGCCGTCAATACTGCCGACGTTATCTTTGCTGTAATCAGATCAGTATATATTTATGTTTAACATGGTATTTCATTTTATCAATGGGAAACATCCATGTGTCCAGACAAGGCTAGCAGCAGCAGCAGCGCCGCGTCAGACACGTTTCTGGTGTGTAAAGACAGACAAAATCCACGCAGCTGACACACAACAGACACGCCACGCTCACGCCACGCCTGCAGTGTGTAACCGGCCTTAAATATCTAGGGCATTCTGATGTCAATTTTCCCTATTCTGTCTTAAAGCCTGTGTAACCATTTATAATATTGTTTTTGTATCTTGTTTTGAATCATAGTTTGGGCAGCGAAATGGCACTTCTCCTGAGTCTTCTCTGCACCTTGTGCCTGGTGGGGCAAGTTCTTGGCCAGGACATGCCTTATGAGGAATATATGGCCCAGATTCAAGCCTGCCCTAAAGAGTGTCGCTGCCCCCCCAACTTCCCTCGTGCTGTCTACTGTGATAATAAAGCCCTGAAGAGCATCCCCCAAATCCCTAAATACACATGGTATCTCTACCTGCAGAACAATCTAATTGAGGTCCTGTCAGCAGATGCCCTGCGTAACGCCACACAGCTGCGCTGGCTGAACCTAAACCGCAACAAAATCTCCAGTGAGGGAGTGGAAGAAGGTGTCCTAAGTACAATGTCTCACCTGGCGCACCTCTACATGGATGACAACCTCTTGTCCTCTGTGCCATCTCCACTGCCAGCTAGCCTAGAGCATCTACTTCTCTCTCGCAATCGAATTTCCAAGATCCCTGCTGGTGTCTTCATTGGTCTGGATAAGCTCAACCTCTTGGACCTCCAGGGGAACAAGCTGATGGATGAAGATGTGACTGAGGTGAGCCTGAAGGGTCTAAACAACCTGGTACAGATCAATCTAGCCAAGAACCAGCTGAGTAGCATGCCACTTGGCTTACCACCCACCACTACACAACTTTTCCTTGATGGCAACAACATTGAGAAGATCCCAGCCGGCTACTTCAAAAGTTTGCCAAAAGTGGCATTTCTGAGGCTCAACCACAACAAGCTTGGCAGCAGTGGAGTTCCGAAAAATGTGTTTAATGTCTCCAGCATTTTGGACTTGCAGCTGTCCCACAACCAGCTGACTGAGGTTCCCCTCATTCCCTCAGGCCTTGAACACCTTCACCTTGACCACAACAATATCAAAAGTAAGTCTGTGACATTTTCCCAAAGCACCTACTGCTTTTTTCTGATTATAGTGATTCATTTGAACTGTGCGTAGATGCATAGAGTGTTTTTTCTATGCATTTATTAAATAGGGTTGTTTATCAGAAAGATATATCCTGTAATGCTATTGTAAGTCATTTATTCCCTTTGTGTATTTACAGGTGTAAGTGGCGCCGTCTGTCCTGTCGCCGTCGACACTGTGGATGACTCTATCAATGAAAGTGTTCCTCGACTGCGCTACCTTAGACTGGATGGCAATGAGATTAAGCCACCGATTCCCAGGGATGTCATTCTGTGCTTCCGTCTCCTGAGGTCCATTGTCATCTAAAATAAATCCTAATTAAATTCTAATTTCCTTCAACTGATGATGATATGTGAATCCATGCAACAATAGTGATATGAGTAATTTTTGCATGTTTGTGAAGCTCAAATATTTGACACTAGTTGGCATCAACTTGTTTGCTGTGAATTAAGAAAAAGTTCCTTTCAGTTCCAGAAAACATTGATCTTTTTATTGATATTTGAATAAAATCTAAAAGAAAGTACAAAATTGACAAGGAACTGATGGGTTAGAAGCTTTACTGACGCTGCAATCTGTTGACAATTAGATGTGCCTTATTTTGGTGTAAACATCTGCATGTACAATTCAGAATGAAAATCTGATTATAATATAGCATGACAGTGATTTAGACAGATAGGAGGACAAAATGTGTTGATGACATGTTGAGGACTCATTGTCATTATGCTTCTTTGAGCAGGAGGCAAAGCTTATCAATACATAGGCAAAATATCACTTTTTATTTTTTTCTAATATTTCAGGAAAACCTTTGCTTTATACTTGTAGACTTAAAGCCAAATGAATGATCTTGTGTTCTAGGTTTATGGTCTCTCTACTCTATTAGAATAACATGCTTATTTACTGTAGGTAATTTATTTTTATTTAATATTGTGGGGAAATAAGTAGAAACCTGTGAATATTCATGGCCAATATTCCTTAACGTTTTGTAACTGTTTTTAAAAAATGCCAACACACTTTTTAATTCTGGTTATTATTCTGAATAAACTGAGTAAGAGATTTCATTTTAATTGTCTTCAATTTAAATAAAACATCTGAAAATGTGCCCAAGTGTAATTTTGTCATGTTTATACAACTCCAGCATTTAGATTATATTTGAACGCAACATAAATGTCAATGTACATATATGAATTATGATCATACTATTTGTTGTATCAGAACGTTTTTCCAACAAATTTAATAACTTAGGGAACAAATTATTTTATTAGAATTAAACATACAGTACATCATCATCCACATAACATCTTCAACCAATCAACAAAGTGACAGTAGACTCTCATTACATGAACTGTGAGCTATAAAACAAACTTTTTGTGTGTCTGACACACCCTTTTGAGCTACGAAATTACAAAACTGTAATATAACATGCATGGATTAGTAGTTCCTACCCTCACTTTGTTCCTCTGTCCAAACATTTGAAGGCTCCAGATAGAGCTGGATGATATGGCCAAAAATATAAAATCTCAATTTCATTCAAGCCTGGAGATTAAATGAAATTTTTTTTAAGGGTTTCATATGCAAAAGAGTTCCGCAAGAATTTAAAAAAAGACCTGCACCACCTGCCAGGCTGTCATCATTATGTATATTTAAAACATACAGGTTATCCCATACCCATACCCATACCCGTAAACAGTGACATGAACGGTTGTAAACTTGTCACAGGTAATGACTAAAGACAGTTAAGACACTTTATGTTGATTGTTGACTAAAATTATATTTTGTACATGTTGTAATAACTCTACATCATCTAAAAACTAAAATTTGAATTAATCATCTATGTTTCTGCTGGCACTGAATTGCCACCTCACTGTCAAATACTATGTGAATGCTTCTACAGAGTGGGCCAACTCCGGACTTCTCAGGCTCTTTACAATGGACTGTGTCATACTCTTTGTGCATCAATCATTTCGTCAAGATATTTTGGGCAACATTTAATTCAGTTACAGTATTTGCCTTTTGAGAATGCCTGGCAGAAGAAAAGCCCTGAATAAAATCTGAGCCTATATGGCAGGTGCAGAAGGATTTCTGGCATTCCGGCTACGTCCTTTTTCCCCTCACTCATCAAAAGGTCTAGAGTTACCATGGGAGTAAGAGAGAGGGGTGGGCAGGTTGAGACAAAATCGTGGCCAAATAAAGCTGACAGAGTAAAGCTAGCCAGTAGCATCCTGTGTGTCTCCTTTTTGTTTTTTGTTTTCACAATGCACATTGAAGACAAGTCTATGAGCGTAGCATCTCTTTGAACGTGCATTCACGTCAGTACAGAATTGCAAAAAAAAAACACTTCCCTTGGGTCTATTAAGTTCTCACCCAAGATCAGCTCATTCTCCGTCAAGTCATGTTATTGTATCCCACGACTGAACTCTTATCTGTAGTTGAGGCAGAACATTTAGCAAGCGACGGTGCAAAGAGAAAGGAGCTTGAACCAAAAGGTAGGGCAGAGGCCTTCCTCCAAGCGGGGACTTCCTCTCAGTACCATGCTAACAGGGGCTCCTCACAGAGGTCCCATTGTGTACAAGGGCCCCGTGGATCCCCCCCTATACATGAAAGCAACACATGCCAGAGTTTCACCTCAGGAAAAGGCAGACAAATATTTCAGTCTGATTGAGCCACACTCTTAGACAAATAAAGGACACTCTTGTAAGGGATAAAAATGTATTCTGCCATTGGGGGGCCTTTGCTCTCTCTTTCTCTCTGTGTCTGGT